>NW_024545920.1:0-18981 GCF_018152505.1 Drosophila elegans | reverse complement strand
AGGGTTTATTGATAAGCTTCTTGGCATAGATGCAGGCCAGATAAGGTGGCACATATAACGAATGGCACATATAATGAATGGATGGAAAACTCTGTTTAGCGGAGACACAGGCGGGCATAGGCGTAGATAATTTCATATAACAGGGAACAAGCTCTAACCGGTCAAACACTTGATTCGAAATTCGATAATTGTAGCAACGCAAGTGCTGGTTTGAGGGTAAGGCAAGTGACTTTTACTGGAGGTATCATAAATCAGTGCAATCCGTAAAAGTGGATCGAATGTGTGCAGCATTTCTTGTCGTCAATTCAGGGATACTAAGACAGATGTAGATATTCGAGAGTTGATTAGAGATCGAAAACATAAAGAATAAGAGAATTTCGATTCGTTTTATGATACCATAGTTCAGTTGATAGCCTAGACTGCCCTTTGAATGAAAAAGCTTTGATAGAGATTCTTAGGAACCGATCTGAGAGCAAGAAAGGAGACACGAATTATTAAATATTCCCACGGAAACAATCGCAAAACTTCCTGAAATTTAGAAGACGAAAATGTTTCCCTTGATGAAATAAAGGGAGATCAAATATATAAAAAGGATTCTCTTTTAAAAGCCGTGCCAGAACTGCTAGAGGACCAGCATAAAGTTTGTGAATCAGAGTTATTGGGAGACGATGAGGTGCAGTTGGAGCAATATCTCTAATTTGCTGGAACTGTAGAAGGAAAGGTCACAGGTACCAGGACTACAGCTCCTCGAAAAGTGTTTTGCTATATGGATGTGGCGCACACAACACGTACAAGTCCTCGTGCCAAAGATGTCAAAAACCTTCAACAGAACACCCAAGTCACTCGTTCTCCGGTGTGTTCGAAGACGCAGTCAACAAACACCGAAAACGAGCACTTATAAGTCCAATAGGAATCGCCCTGAAAAGGACTTTCTTACTCCTGATGATGCTCCTCTTGATGGTTGCCATCAGAGAGTTAGTAATTTTAAAATTAGAAGTATAAAATCTTCTTTTCTTAATAGCTCTAAAATTAAAAATAGTTCACGAAATACAAATAGACTAAAAGGTTCTGGAAAGTTACTAAAGACTAAAGTGCGCTTCGCAATACTTGTGTCCTTATACAGTGGTCAAAACCCTTGATCGCAAAATTAAAGGGTTAATGGATACCGGAGGTGTATCGGCGGTCAGTTCGCACTGGAAATTCTTGGTAGTGAAGTCCCCATCACATGGTTCCTTGTCTGAAGCAGAACCTTATTCTAGGCGTTGACTTTTGGCAACTTTTCGATTTGTTACCTCCAGATGACTGAGATTTCTGAGCTAAGCGCTCATAATCTGACAGAGGAACAGAAGAAAACCCTCCGAAAAGTAGTAGACCAGTTCCCATCATTTGCCTCCGCTGGTTTGGGTAAAACAAGTCTTTTTCACACCACATTGATGTGAGGGGGCGGCAAGCCCATAAAGCAGCGCCATTTTCCCGTGTCACCAGCCGTGGAAAGCCGTTGTATGGAGAAGTAGATCGAATGCTGCAGCTCGGCGGCGAAGAAGAGTCTGGTAGCGCTTGGGGTCCTCCCTAGTGGTCCTGGGGCCGAAGCCTAGAAAGGTTAGGCTTTGCTTAGATAGCAGGAGTGTGAATGCAGTTACCGTCAACGATGCGTATCCACTGCCTCAAATTGACGGCATGTTAAGTCATCTACCAAAAGCCGTTTTTATAAGCAGTCTGGACCTTAGGGATGCATTTTGGTAAATCCCGTTGGATCCAGCATCTAGGGATAAGACCGCGTTTACGATCCCAGGTCGGCCGCTTTATCAATTTAAGGTAATGCCGTTTGGCCTTTGTAACGCTGGCAAAGAATATCGCGTTTAATGGACAAAGTTATCTCCGCTTGACTGCGCAATGAGGTTTTCATCTATCTTGATGATCTCTTGCTGGTGTCAGAGAGCTTTTTTTTATTTTTTTTTTTTTTTACGTTTTATTTAATTATTGAATCTTCTCTAGAAAAGACTAACAATAAGTATTCAAATCTTAACCTATACTGTATTATAATTGTTAATTGGTTAATGGCCCTAGGTTGGGCGGGCGGTCGTTGCGTTATGAGCGAGGGTGGTTACTGAGCCGCCTGGGCTGCCTGGCTAGTTGGTTTTGGATGTATTGATAGTCTAGCTTCGTACTTCGCGACTGTACTATCGATTTCTTCTTTAACAGATTATATATCCAGGTTCCTGTAAATATTTGCTTTGCGAATATGGGAGAGCCCGAGTTGTTGTTCACAGTATCTTGGACTGTAATCGTTGGATGATTTCTATGTTGCTATAACTTGCGTTTCCCCAGAGTTCGGACCCGTACATCCACGTTGGCTTTAAACAAGATTTGTAAATAACTACTTTGAGTTCCAGTCCCACTTTGATGAGCCAGTGGAAGCTGTTGGCCTTGAGTTTCAGGGAAATCTTCTTCGTTGTGTGCTTTTTCCAGGTAAGCCGCCTGTCTAAGTTTATGCCTAGGTATGTGACTTCGTCGACTTGGGGGATTTGTTTGTTGTTTAGGGCCAGTGGTGGGCAGGTTGCCCGATTGAATGTAAACGTAATATGTTTGCATTTTTGTTCAATTGACTTGTAACGTGAATCTATGTAATTTTCTACAGCCCCCAGGTGGTTTTTAAATACGCTGTTGCTGTTTTTGGACATTTTGAACGACTGGTTATAGCTGTGTCATCAGCAAGGTGGATGGGGTAGTCTGACTGCTTGTGGGAATGTCAGCCGTGTATAGGACATACAAGATCGGTCAGGCACACTTCCTTGGGGTACTCCAACCGCGATTTTGTGGTTGGCGGAGAAGAAATTTTTGCATCTGACAGTAAATACTCCGTCTTTAGGTATGATTCAAGTAATTTGTGGGTGTCAGTCTTGACATTATGAACAGTCTTGATTTTATAAACCAGACCGTCAATCAAACGCGATCAAACGCTTGAGACACGTCTAGGAATAAGGCACTGCAGTATTCGCTGCATTCAAAAGCTGTTCGTATTTCAGCTGTTATGCGATTTACCTGTTCGGTATTTTCCATGCTTTCCTTAAAGCCCGGACTGATGCAGGGGGATCACTCTGTCGATTTGGAGAGTGTGTTCTGAGGTGGCACAAAGCAGTTTCTCAAATAGCTTTGATATGCACGGACTGAGGCTAATGGGCCTGTCGGACGAAAGGTTGGGATTTGTCTTTGCCTGGTTTTGGTATCATTGTAATAACAGACTTTTCGCATTGTTTGGGAATATGGCCCCATTTAAGAATTGAGTTGAATATGGTGGTTATGCTTTTGACTGCGCATAGAGACAATTCAATTATCATTTATGCGAATTAAATCATGGCCAGGGCCTTTTTTTGGATTCATCTGTTCTTCAATGGCTTTTATGATTGTGCTTGTTTCCAGAAATATTGTGGAGTAAGGCTCCGCTGGTGCGATGTTTGGTAAAGTGAATTGGTTTGTCGGCAGATGAGGTTGGAAGACATTTTTTTTTAGGTAAGAGGCGAATATGTTGGCCTTTTCCACTCATCACCGCAGGCACACCGCCCTGTTGGTGATCCAATTGGAAAATCACGTTCTATTGGTGGTTGAATGTTTTGGTGCATAAAAGTTGTTTTTGGTGGGCAAAAGTTGCGCTATATAGGCACGTTGAGTCTGATTCTTTTGAGCTAGTAAAGCTTTAGAGAAATTCGAATAAGCTTCTTTAAATCTTTGTTTAGCGGCTGGGGATCGGTGCCTGCCAGTCTCCGGCAGAAGTCGCCGTTTTCTTGAAGAAGCGACTGGATCTGTGTATTTGTACGTGTAGTTTTTGGGGGATGTGGCTGAAAAGTTCGGGTGTAGTGTGTTTGGCAACAAAGGACATTACCAGCTTCACAGGAGATTTTAGTTTCGATTTCAAAGTGTGAGCTTATATATTTTTAATACTTTAGCCAGTTAGTTGTATTAGATGTTAGAAATTGTGGTCGTTCTACAAACTGTGGATGTTCAGATAGACAGAATAAAACAGGCGAGTGGTCAGATGACTGTTCCGCCAGGGTTTCAACATGTATCAGCCTGAACGGCACTCTCTAGTTACAGCAAAATCGATAATGTCTGGTTTTTTGTTCGGTCAGTATGCTGGCCAGTATGGGGAAGTACCTGGTGAAACAAAATCTAGCGGGTTTGATAATAGCGTTGTATAATTGGCATCCTTTGGGGTTAATAAGACGAGCTCCAGTAGTGGTGTTTCACATTATAGTCACCGGCGGCTATAAAACAGTTACCCAATGGGTTGTAAAAGTTTAAAAAATTCACTCTCTGAAATATCAAATCTGGGGGACAATACACAGCCGATGGGGTGACTGGTCCGCTGGTTATGTTGATTCGTAGGTATGAGGCCTGTATGTGGTTGTAAGCAAACGCCTCCAGAGGGTGATGCCTAATGCGCTGTGTTGATACTGATTCCGGTCCCTCCGTGAGCGCTTTGCTGTCTGGGTAGTTGCTCGCATGGAAGATGTACCCAGTAAGATAAAAATGGTTTTTATGCGTAATTTATGCGCTATTTGTTATGTTCATTGCGTTTTTAACGTCAAAACCATTTCTTTAAGTCCTTATGCCATATCAGCTGCCGGGACAGTTGACTCGATACGCTTTATTACAACTTGAAGTCCATTGCTACTTTTGAGTTGGTAGGTGAAATAATTAACACGCTCACTGTCCAGGAAGTTTGTTACAGGCGGTAGTTGGCCTCATTTGCGAAATGGAGCTTCTTTTAAAATAGTAATATAAAAGTTGTTGTGCCCAATTTTTGATTGAGTTTATTAAGTCAAATTAAATTAAATGATTAAATCTGACAATTTTGATCTCTAATGTAAATAGGTGGCGGCTTTACAATTTTATTGGCTTGGGGTAGTTGACCGTCATCTTTTCGAGCTCGCAGAGTATGGCAAATTTGTTTGCAGAAGTTGTTTGAAGTTTTCGTAAGTTTAGGCAAATTTGTTTCTCTAGCTTTTTGCGGACTAAGTTATCTTTTTATTTGTACATACCGATCGATCCCAGTCTGTACAAGCGTAGATTGTGAGCTCTGCAGCAGATGCTAGTATTGCTCGCGATGCCAAAATCAGTCACACGTTGGTCGATGTTGAAATTGTTGTTGTTGTAGTCGATACGACAGCACAAGCTGATGTAATCGGTGCGCCTATACGGGGAAGAGGGGTTGAGTTGGTAAATAGTGCTGGCGAAAGAGACCGAGGATCTCTCTCGGTAGCGGGGGCGGCGACATGGCGCGTTGATGTATTGTTACTGTCTCCGATGAGACAATTGCTAAGTATGCATTATTTTTTCGAAGACGAAGCCAGTTGAAGCGAAAACAGTCGACGCGCGTCTTGCTGTTGTTGTTGTTGTACACGACTTTGACTCACTGGCTTGCTGTTGGCGGCTTTCAATATCGTACCCGCAAGCATTGTTATTAAGTTTAAAATTATTTAAATCTTCGTATTTGTTATTAGATTTGTTAGGGAAGGAAGCCCTTGTTGTTTGGCATTGCTGCCAGCGTCTTTTCGCTATCAATTGGTGTGTTTTTCATTTTTTAAATAACTTAGTTTTCCCGTTCACTCGGCGGCGCGATCGGAAACACGTCTACTTCGGGTAGTTGATTACCCCCGCTTCTCTCAGAGAGCTTTGAAGACCATATAGAAAGTCCTGAAAACAGTCTCTGATCGCATCCGATCTGCCGGTTTGACAATCAATGTCCAAAAGTAATTTTGCGTACAGCAGGTTAGGTATTTAGGAGTATGTTATCGGAGAGGGCGAGATACGCACGGACCCGGAAAAAGTGTCAGCGATTGAGAAGTCTCCGTTGCCCAAAACCCTGAAAAGTTTGAGAAGCTTCCTAGGTATGGCGGGTTGGTACCGCAAATTTATAGACAATTTTGCTTCATTGGCCGCTACCCATTGACAGACCTACTAAAGGCAAAAAGAAAATTCACGATGACAGAGGAAGGACATCAGGCATTTATAGAGTTGAAACGAATGCTTTGTTCCGCACCAGTCCTTAGAAGTCCAGATTTTTCAAAGCCTTTCTAAATCCGTGCGATGCTAGCAAAAGTGGCGTAGGAGGCGTTTTAGTCCAGAAAACGGAACAGGGTGACTGAAGCGCCCGTCGCTTTGTCTCTAAAAAAGCTGACCAAGGTCAAAAAGCTACTCAGTAAGTGAACAAAGTGCCTGGCTGCAATTGTAAGCGTTAAGCGTGAGCGACGCAAAGCTGAATGCATATAAAGAAATATACGCAAACCTAAATGAAACACAAAACTAAAAGCAATCCCAGTTGTTTACGCAAATAAAATGTAGTATATTTGAAATCGCCGAGTTAACACACATAAAACCTAAAGAAGACATAAAAATCGTATAAGATAAGGCTAAGTTCTACTAATTAAAATCAATAAAAATATAAATAAGTTAAAATGTTAAACGGAATGTGAATATAAAAATGAAATTAGTTAAACAAGTTAGAAAGTTTTTAGTTATAAATAGAGTAAAAAGAAGCGAATATAGGTAAGAGTAGGGACATGTAAATTCAAGAGATGTGTATGCAAATTTCAGTCACGTTAAAGATGTGCAGACGTATGAGCCGATAAAATTAATTTAAAGGTCTTGAGAGTTATCAAGAATTTT
This sequence comes from Drosophila elegans, assembly GCF_018152505.1. Taxonomy (NCBI): domain Eukaryota; kingdom Metazoa; phylum Arthropoda; class Insecta; order Diptera; family Drosophilidae; genus Drosophila; species Drosophila elegans. The sequence goes on along the minus strand of NW_024545920.1, from coordinate 12,315 downwards.
ATTACGCAATTAAGTGATCGAGTGTAACTTAATACTTAATAAAATGTAAAGTAAATAAATACTTAATAAAATGTCTGAATGCTAACGATAATATTTTTTATGATACAAACAGTGAAGAAAAGCCTTATAAATACTTTTGTTACTGTAATTGAGATCGCACGATATATGAGATTATGAAAATTACAATTTTATTAAGGATTATGCAGAAAGACAGTTTCTAAACAATACCTGTGTATAAAAAATGTCTTAATGTAAATGAAGTTCATATCTTTCCCTCTTATATTTAGAGAATAAACAATTATTATAATGTTTGAGTAAACAATCATATTTATAACTCCATGCTAACCCGAAAGCCATCGTAGGATCAGTTGTTAAAAGGGGCTGATGCGGTATTTATTGGAAGAGCATTGGCCAAGGTAGGGTGGGCTGATAACACCCCCATTTACATGAGGGGCGATGTAACGTGAGAAGTGCTATCTCTATCTATCTGTCTGTCCTGTTTGTTATGCTATCTCTTTTTCCGGCCGATATTGGCTCGTTGCCTGTTGCCACGCATTACATTTTAATTATTAAAAGATATTCAAGAGCACCCGTAAGCTGCAGTCTCAAGAGCTCCACGACATTCGCTGACGAGTTAGAGGCCGGATTTAAACGCGTGCAGGGCTAACAGTTTGCAATACCATCAGCTCAACGTTGTTCGTTACAGGAGTAATAATAAGAAATACCTGAATAATTTGGCGCCCAACGTGTTGGCTTTACTGTACAGTAAAACCCACTAAATAGCATACAAATACTATACCTTTTCCTTTCAGTGATATTTCTATAATTTTCTAGCCAGCCGTGTCAACTTTCTATCGCATTGGAATGCAGTGCTTATATTTTCAGAAATAGAAGCAAAAACTCACCACGAGGAAAGTTTTGACACATCTGTCTCTTTTATCTCCCCTAAACCACAATGGTCAAGTGCTTTTGGATTTTGGCCAATTACAATTAACTAATTATTTTTGGCTAACAAGACTTCACGCAGCGATGCATATGGAATTTAGCTAAAGTCTAGTAATTCCTGGCACTACGGAGATAACAGAGCTAATGCTAATAAGCAAAAGCCTGGCCATGGGTTTTGGAATTGGAGTCTTTGAGAAATTGTTACCAGGGAATTTTATTTCAGGCAGAGTGTGAAATTGCTTGGAGCTACAATCCTTAAAAGGGGTATTCGTAGTTTAGGTTGGCCACGCTTGATACAAGGTCAAATGATCAAAATAGCCAGAATTATCTTTTTGTGCATTCATTCTTAGCTTTTCCCTATTCTTCTTTTTTCTTAGAACTTCTCTTTTAAATTAGAGCTTCGTCGATGAGCTCTTGGTTATGCATTAGGTTAATTGTTTTACCGTCATAAATTTTCTTATTAACATAAACTAGTTGCTTATGATCTTACATTGCGATTATTCCGATTTTTTCTTCAGCGTTCCATTTCGATATTCAAATTTGATTTACAAACCAGCCAACTGTTGTGTCAGCCCGAAATTGATAAACTATGGGAGTAACCATTCAGATAGCGAAGAAGCCGGTAGATCGTCCGATTTTGTGTCTTATGTAATTCACGCATTCATGAAAAGATTTATACAAGACAAAATGCGGGCACGGTTTTCATAGAAAATGAATAAGCACACATTTGAAGAGCAAGAAAACCTGACCAACCAGTAAAGCTGCTGGCTCTGGAGAACTTACTGCAAGATCAGATAGCTTTATCGCACAAAAAACATGAAGTCAAAAAAATTTTAAGTTCACAAGCAGAGGGCGAAAGTCAGGGAGTTATGGAGAAGAAAGTCAGAGTCGAGAACGTGGGGGCGAGGAACTACAAAGTATGGTGTTAGATGCAGTAAAAGCTACGCAACACGAGTTGCTTACGCAATTATCGAAAAAAAATTTCCAACATGATTCAATAATCTAGCGGTCAGAATTCACCAACCGCCACTTCATAGCTCTAACGATATAGGGTATAATAAGGGTTTATTGATAAGCTTCTTGGCATAGATGCAGGCCAGATAAGGTGGCACATATAACGAATGGCACATATAATGAATGGATGGAAACTCTATTTCAGCGGAGACACAGGTGGCATAGGCGTAGATAATTTCATATACAAGGAACAAGCTCTAACCGGTCAAACACTTGATTCGAGGTTCGATGTAATGTGTAGCAACGCAAGTGCTTTGTTTGAGGTAAGGCAAGTGACTTTGACTGGCGGTATCAGAAATCAGTGCAATCCGTAAAGTGGATCGAACTGTGTGCCGCATTTCGTCATCAATTCGGGGATACTAAGACAGATGTAGATATTCGAGAGTTGATTAGAGATCAGAGAAATATAAAGAAAAAAAGACTTTCGAGTTAGTTTTATAATGCCATAGTTCAGTTGACTGATAGCCTAGACTGCCCTTTGAATGAAAAAGCTTTGATAGAGATTCTTAGGCGCAATCTGAGAGCAGAAAGAAGACACGAAATATTAAATATTCCCACGGAAACAATCTCAAAACTTCGCGAAATATGTAGAAGACGAGAATGTTTCCTTGATGAAACAAAGCGGAATCAAATATATAAAAAGGATTCTCTTTTTTAAAAAGCATGCCAGAACTGCTAGAGGACCAGCATAAAGTTTGTGAATCAGAGTTATTTGAAGACGATGATGGTGCCGGATGAGAAGCAATATCTCTAATTTGCTGGAACTGTAGAAAAGGAAGGTCTATGGTACCAGGACTACACAGCTCCTCCGAAAAGTGTTTTGCTATGGATGTGGCGCACGCAACACGTACAGAAGTCCTCGTGCCAAAGATGTCGAAAAACCTTCAGCGAACACCCAAGTCACTCGTTCTCGGTGTGTTCAGAAGACGCGGTCAACAAACACCGAAAACAATGAGCACTTATAAGTCCCATTAGGAATCGCCCTGAAAAGGACTTTCTTACTCCTGATGATGCTCCTCTTGATGGTTGCCATCAGAGGGATTTAATTTTATAAATTAGAAGTATAAAATCTTCTTTTCTTAATAACTCTAAAATTAAAAAATAGTTCATGACAGCAAATAGACTAAAAGGTTCTGGAAAGTTACTAAAGACTAAAGTGCGCTTCACCCAATACTTGTGTCCTTATACAGTGGTCAAAACCCTTGATCACTTAAAATTAAAGGGTTAATGGATACCGGCGGAGGTGTATCGGCGGTCAGTTCGCACTTTGGAAATTCTTGGTAGTGAAGTCCCCATCACATAGTTCCTTCTCTGAAGCAGAACCTTATTCTAGGCGTTGACTTTTGGCAACTTTTCGATTTGTTACCTCCAAAGATATTCCAGTTTGCTGAGCTAAGCGCTCCATAATCTGACAGAGGAACAGAAGAAAACCCTCAGAAAGTAGTAGACCAGTTCCCATCATTTGCATCCGCTGGTTTGGGTAAAACAAGTCTTTTCACCACATTGATGTGATGGCAACTAAGCCCATAAAGCAGCGCCATTTTCCCGTGTCACCTGGCCGTGGAAAAGCTGTTGTATGGAAGAAGTAGATCGAATGCAGCTCGGCGTAGAAGAAGAGTCTGATAGCGCTTGGTCCTCCTAGTGGTCCTGGGGCAGAAACCTAGAAAGGTTTGACTTTGCTTAAATGGCAAGTGTGAATGCAGTTACCGTCAACGATGCCACTGCCTCAAACGGCATGTTAAGTCATCTACCAAAAGCCGTTTTTATAAGCAGTCTGGACTGCCTTAGGGATGCATTTTTGGTAAATCCCGTTGGATCCAGCATCTAGGGATAAGACCGCGTTTACGATCCCAGGTCGGCCGCTTTATCAATTTAAGGTAATGCCGTTTGGCCTTTGTAACGCTGGCAAAGAATATCGCGTTTAATGGACAAGTTATCTCCATGACTGCGCAATGAGGTTTTCATCTATCTTGATGATCTTCTTGCTGGTGTCAGAAGGCTTTTTTATTTTTTTTTTTTTACGTTTTATTTAATTATTGAATCTTCTCTAGAAAAGACTAACAATAAGTATTCAAATCTTAACCTATACTGTATTATAATTGTTAATTGGTTCATGCCCACCTCTAGGTTGATTGGGCGGTCGTTGCGTTGTAAGCGAGAGTGGTTACTGAGCCGCCTGAGCTGCCTGGCTAGTTGGTTTTGGATGTATTGATGGTCTAGCTAAATACTTCGCGACTTTACTATCAATTTCTTCTTTAACGGGTTATATATCCAGGTCCCTGTAAATATTTGCTTTGCGAATATACCAGGGGGCCCCAGTTGTGTTCACAGTATCTGGGACGTAGATCATTGGATGATTTCTATGTTGCTGCTTGCGTTTCCCCAGAGTTCGGACCCGTATACATCCACATTGGCTTTAAACAAGATTTGTAAATAACTACTTTGAAGTTTCCAGTCCCACTTTGATGAGCCGGTGAAACTGTTGGCCGCTTGAGTTTTAGGGAAATCTTCTTGCTTCAATGTGCTTTTTCTCAGGTAAGCCGCCTGTCTAAGTGCATGCCCAGGTATGTGACTTCGTCGACTTAGGGGATTTGTTTATTGTTTGGAGCCAGTGGTGGGCCAGGTTGCCCGATTGAATGTAAACGTTATATGTTTGCATTTTTGTTCTTGTTGACTTGTATGCGCCAATCTGCTAGCCATTTTTCTGGCCCCCAGGTGGTTTTAAATACGCTGTTGCTGTTTTTGGACATTTTGAACATTTGGTTTTATAGCTGTGTCATCAGCAAAGGTGGATAGAGTTGTCTGATGCTTGTGGGAATGTCTGCCGTGTATAGGACATACAAGATCGGTCCGAGCACACTTCCTTGGGGTACTCCAGCTTCGATTTTGTGGTTGGCGGAGAAGAAATTTTCGCATCTGGCAGTAAATACTCCGTCTTTAAGGTATGATTCAAGTAATTTGTGGGTGTCAGTCTTGACATTATGAACAGTCTTGATTTTATGAACCAGACCGTCAATCAAAACGCGATCAAACGCTTGAGACACGTCTAGGAATAAGGCACTGCAGTATTCGCTGCATTCAAAAGCTGTGCGTATTTCAGCTGTTATGCGATTTACCTGTTCGGTATTTCCATGCTTTTCCTTAAAGCCGAACTGATGCAGGGGGATCACTCCGTCGATTTGGAGGTGTGTTCTGAGGTGTCACAAAGCAGTTTCTCAAATAACTTTGACCATGCACGGACTGAGGCTAATGGGCCTGTCGGACGAAGGTTGGGATTTGTCTTTGCCTGGTTTTGGAATCATTGTAATAACAGACTTTTCCCATTGTTTGGGAATATAGCACCATTTAAGAATTGAGTTGAATATGGTGGTTATGCTTTTGACTGCCTATAGAGGCAATTCAATTATCATTTAAGGCTAGGTAAATCATGGCCAGGGCCCTTTTTTTGGATTCATCTGTTCTTCAATGGCTTTTATGATTGTGCTTGTTTCCAGAAATATTGTGGAGTAAGGCTCCGCTGGTGCGATGTTTGGTAAAGTGGATTGGTTTGTCGGCAGATGAGGTTGGAAGACATTTTTTAAGTAAGAGGCGAATATGTTGGCCTTTTCCTCGTCACCGCGGGCACACCGCCCTGGAGGTGATCGAATTGGAAAATCACGTTCTATTGGTGGTTGAATGTTTGGGTGCGCTTTCCAAAGTGGAAATTTGTTGCTGGTGGGCAAAGGTTGCGCTATATAGGCACGTTGAGTCTGATTCTTTTGAGCTAGTAAAGCTTTAGAGAAATTTCGACAAGCTTCTTTAAATCTTTGTTTAGCAGCTGGGGATCGGTGTGCCTGCCAGTCTCAGCGAAGTCGCCGTTTTTCTTGAAGAAGCGACTGGATCTGTGTATTTGTACGTGCAGTTTTGGGGGGGGATGTGGCTGAAAGTTCGGGTGTAGTGTGTTTGGCAACAGAGGGACATTACCAACTTCAGGAGATTTTAGGTTCGATTTCAAAGAGCGAGCTTATATATTTTTAATACTTTAGCCAGTTAGTTGTATTGGATGTTAGAAATTGTGGTCGTTCTACAAACTGTGGATGTTCAGATAGACAAAGTAAAACAGGCGAGTGGTCAGATGACTGTTCCGCCAGGGTTTCAACATGTATCAGTCTGAACGCTCTCCTAATTACAGCCAAAATCGATAATGTCTGGTTTTGTTCGGTCAGTATGCTGGCCAGTATGTGGGAGTTCCTGGTGAAACAAAATCTAGCGGGTTTGATAATAGCGTTGTATAATTGGCATCCTTTGGGGTTAATAAGACGAGAGCTCAGTAGTGGTGTTTCACATTATAGTCACCGGCAGCTATAAAACAGTTACCCAATGGGTTGTTAAAGCAAAATTCACTCTCTGAAATATTAAATCGTGGGGACAATACACAGCCGGTAAGATTTGGCTGGTCCGCTGGATATGTTGATTCGTAGGTATGAGGCCTGTTGTGGTTGTAAGCAAACGCCTCCAGAGGGTGATGCCTAATGCGCTGTTTGATACTGATTCGGTCCCTCCGTGAGCTTTGCTGTCGGGTGGTTGCTCGCATAACGAAAAGTGTACCCAGTGAGATAAAAATGGTTTTATTGGTTAGGTGCGTTTCTGAGAGGAGCATGATATCGATGTCCTGGGTGTTTAAGAACTTGTAGAAGTTCAAGTCTGTGCTGCGAAGCACCGTTAGCGTTCCAAAAGCATATTCTTAGGGAATCCATTTAAGTTGACTTTTGTTTTGGATTGTTCTGGTTTCGCACTAGTTCCTGGAGGGTCCATGCATTGAAAGCATGATGTTCGTGAATGTAGCTAAAGTAGCTTCGATGCTGTTTTGTATTTGTGGAGTGTAAGTCTTGTTTTGTTGGTTATAAAGGTTGAGCTGGTCTTTGAGCGTTTTGCTCTGGAAGCGGAGCATATTTTGGTTTTGGTATAGGCGGGTGGGGCTGTAATGCTTCCGGTCCTGAGCGGTTCTTGTAGGCGACAATCAGGGTATCGAAGTGCAGCCGCAAAGTAACTCCAGGAGTGGTTTGTGAAGGAATGTACAAATTTGGCTGAGCAACCTGATTGGCGGAGGTTGGTTGTTGGTGCCTCTGTTTGAGCCGACTCTTGATCTCTGTCTAAGACGGGCCATTCCCTGTAATTAGCAGTGTGGTTTCCATCACAGTTTTACATTTTCTCAGTGCTGGGTCTTCTTTGTTACCCGTGCAAGCTTCTATACAGTGCATGTCGCCACAGGCAACACAGACTGGTCACCAGGTGCAATAACTTTTGTGTGCCCAAACTCCTGGCAGTTTGTACACTGTACCGGGCCGTTTCGTTTATGCCGCTCCTCTACGGTTATTCTTCGATGGAGTAGGTAATGCTGTTTGTATATGGGGTGCACTGCGTTTTTCTTCAGAGTAGTAGGGTCTGGTTTTAGTTCAATCTTGAAAATTGGCTGAGGAATTTTGCGCTATTTGTTATGTTCGTCACGTTTTTTTGAAAAAACCCATTTTCTTTAAGTCCTTATGCCATCTCAGCTGCCTGGACGGTTGACTCGATAAGCTTTATTACAACCGAAGTCCATTGCTACTTTTGAGTTGTAATAATTAACCACGCTCACTGTCCGGAAGTTTGTTACAGAGCAGTAGTTGGCTTCATTTGTGAAATGGAGCTTCTTTTAAAATAGTAATATAAAAAGTTGTTGTGCCCAATTTTTTGATTGAGTTTATTGATTAAATCCTGAACCATTTTGATCTCTAATGTTAATAGGTGGTGGCTTTAAAATTTTATTGACTGTCATCTTTTTCGAGCTCATAGAGTATGGCAAATTTGTTTGCAGAAGTTGTTTGAAGTTTTCGTAAGTTTAGGCAAATTTGGTTCTCTAACTTTTTGCGGACTAAGTTTCTTTTTATTTGTACATACCGATCGATCCCAGTCTGTACAAGCGTAGATTGTGAGAGCTCTGCAGCAGAAGCTAGTATTGCTCGCGATGCCAAAATCGGCCACGTTGGTCGATGATGAAGTTGTTGTTGTTGTGAGTCGATGCGGCAGCACAAGCTGATGTAGTCGGTGCGCCTATAAGTGGAAGGGTTGAGTTGGTAAATAGTGCTGGCGAAAGAGGACCGGACTCTCTCAATGGCGGGCGGCGACATGGCACTTGTTGATGTGTTATTTACTGTCTCCGATGAGACAATTGCTAAGTATGCATTATTTTTCGAAGACGAAGCCAGTTGAAGCGAAAACAGTCGACGCGCGTCTTGCTGTTGTTGTTGTTGTACACGACACTGACTCACTGGCTTGCTGTTGGCACTTTCCAATATCGTACCCGCAAGCATTGTTATTAAGTTTAAATTATTTAAATCTTCGTATGTTGTTATTAGATTTGTTAGGGAAGGAAGCCCTTGTTGTTTGCGGCATTGCTGCCAGCGTCTTTTCGCTATCAATTGGTGTGTTTTCATTTTTAAATAACTTAGTTTTCCCGTTCACTCGGCGGAGCGATCGGAAACACGTCTACTTCGGGTAGTTGGTAGCCGACTTCTCTCAGAGAGCTTTGAAGACCATATAAAAGTCCTGAAAACAGTCTCTGATCGCATCCGATCTGCCGGTTTGACAATCAATGTCCAAAAAGTAATTTTTGCGTACAGCAGGTTAGGTATTTAGGGTATGTTATCGGAGAGGGCGAGATACGCCCGGACCCGGAAAAAGTGTCAGCGATTGAGAAGTCTCCGTTGCCCAAAACCCTGAAAAGGATTTGAAAAGCTTCCTAGGTATGGCGGGTTGGTACCACAAATTTATAGACAATTTTGCTTCGGTAGCTGCACCCTTGACAGACCTACTAAAAGGCAAAAGAAAATTCACAATGACAGAGGAAGGACATCAGGCATTTATAGAGTTGAAACAGATGCTTTGTTCCGCACCAGTCCTTAAGAGTCCGGATTTGCCAAAGCCTTTCTAAATCCGTTGCGATGCTAGCAAAAGTGGCGTAGGAGGCGTTTTAGTCCAGAAAACGGAACAGGGTGACTAGTACCCGATCGCTTTTGTCTCTAAAAAGCTGACCAAGGTCAAAAAGCTACTCAGTAAGTGAACAAGAGTGCCTGGCTGCAATTGCTTAAGCGTTAAGCGTGAGCGCAAAGCTGAATGCATATAAAAGTATACGGAAACCTAAATGAAACGCAAAGGAACTAAAAGCAATCCCAGTTGTTTACGCAAATAAAATGTAGTATGTTTGAAATCGCCAAGGTTAACACATAAAACCTAAGAAGACATAAAAATCGTATAAGATAAGGCTAAGTTCTACTAATTAAAATCAATAAAAATATAAATAAGTTAAAATGTTAAACGGAATGTGAATATAAAAATGAGAATTAGTTAAACAAGAAGTTCGAAAGTTTTTAGTTATAAATAGAGTAAAAAGAAGCGAATATAGGTAAAGAGTAGGGACATGTAAAATTCAAGAGATGTGTATGCAAATTTCGGTCACGTTAAAGATGTGCAGACGTATGAGCCGATAAAATTAATTTAAAGGTCTTGAGAGTTATCAGAAATTTTATTACGCAATTAAGTGATCGAGTGTAACTTAATACTAAATAAAATGTAAAGTAAATAAATACTAAATAAAATGTCTGAATGCTAACGATAATATTTTTTATGATACAAACAGTGAAGAAAAGCCTTATAAGCCTTTTGTTACTGTAATTGAGATCGCACGATATATGAAGTAATGAAAATTACAATTTTATTAAGGATTATGCAGGCTAGTTTTAAACAATACCTGTGTATAAAAATGTCTTAATGTAAATGAAGTTCATATCTTTCCCTCTTATATTTAGAGAATAAACAATTATTATAATGTTTGAGTAAACAATCATATTTATAACTCCATGCTAACCCGAGAGCCATCGTAGGATCAGTTGTTAAAAGGGGCCTGATGCGGTATTTTATTGGAAGAGCATTGGCCAAGGTAGGGTGGGCTGATAACACCCCCATTTACATCTAGGGGCGTGTAACGTGAGAAGTGCTATCTCTATCTATCTGTCTGTCTGTTTGTTATGCTATCTCTTCCGGCCGATATTGGCTCGTTGCCTGTTTGCACGCGATACATTTTAATTGTTAAAGATATTCAAGAGCACCCGTAAGCTGCAGTCTCTCAAGAGCTCCACGACATTCGCTGACGAGTTAGAGCCGGATTTAAACGCGTGCAGGGCTAACAGTTTGCAATACCATCAGCTCAACGTTGTTCGTTACAGGAATAATAATAAGAAATACCTGAATAATTTGGCGCCCAACGTATTGGCTTTACTGTACAGTAAAACCCACTAAATAGCATACAAATACTATACCTTTTCCTTTCAGTTATATTTCTATAATTTTCCTAGCCAGCCGTGTCAACTTTCTATCGCATTGGAATGCAGTGCTTATATTTTCAGAAATAGTAAAAACTCACCACGAGGAAAGTTTTGACACATCTGTCTCTTTTTTATTTGTGTTAAATACAATGGTCAAGTGCTTTGGATTTTGAGCCAATTACAATTAACTAATTATTTTGGCTAACCACACTTTACGCAGCGATGCATATGGAATTTAGCTAAAGTCTAGTAATTCGGCACTGCAGGATAACAGAGCTAATGCTAATAAGCAAAAGCCTGGCCGCGGGTTTAGGAATTAGGTCTTTGAGAAATTGTTACCAGGGATTTTATTTCAGGCAGAGTGGTGAAGTGCTTGGAGCTACAATCCTTAAAAAAGAACTATTCGTAGTTTAGGTTGGCTACGCTTGATACAAAGGTCAAATGATCAAAATAGCCAGAATTATCTTTTTGTGCATTCATTCTTAGCTTTTCCTATTCTTCTCTTTTTTCTTAAGAACTTCTCTTTTAAATTAGAGCTTCGTCGATGAGCTCTTGGTTATGCATTAGGTTAATTGTTTTACCGTCATAAATTTTTCTTATTAACATAAGCTAGTTGCTTATGATCTTACATTTTCGATTATTCCGATTTTTCTTCAAAGCGTTTCATTTCGATATTCAAATTTGATTTACAAAAACCAGCCAACTGTTGTGTCAGCAGGAAATTGATAAACTATGGGAGTAACCATTCAGATAGCGAAGAAGCCGGTAGATCGTCCGATTTTTTGTGTCTTATGTAATTCACGCATTCAAGTGGGAAAAGATTTATACAAGACAAAATGCGGGCACGGTTTTCATAGAAAGTGTATAAGCACACATTTGAAGAGCAAGCAGACCTGACCAACCAGTAAAGCTGCTGGCTCTGGAGAACTTACTGCAAGATCAGATAGTTTTATCGCACAAAAACATGAAGTCAAAACTTTTTAAGTTCACAAGCAGAGGGCGAAAGTCAGGGATTATGGAGAAAGAAAGTCGGAGTCGAGAACGTGGGGGCGGGAACTACAAAGTATGGTGTTAGATGCAGTAAAAGCTACGCAACACGAGTTTACTTACGCAATTATCAGAAAAAAAAATTTCCAACATGATTCAATCAAATCTAGCGGTCAGAATTCACCAACCGCCACTTCATAGCTCCTAACGATATAGGGTATAATAAGGGTTTATTGATAAGCTTCTTGGCATAGATGCAGGCCAGATAAGGTGGCACATATAACGAATGGCACATATAATGAATGGATGGAAACTCTATTTTAGCGGAGACACAGGTGGCATAGGCGTAGATAATTTCATATACAGGGAACAAGCTCTAACCGGTCAAACACTTGATTCGAAATTCGATGTGTGTAGCAACGCAAGGTGCTTTTGTTTGAAGGCAAGGCAAGTGACTTTACTGGCGGTATCATAAATCAGTGCAATCCGTAAGGTGGATCGAACTGTGTGCCAATTTCCGTCGTCAATTCAGGGATACTAAGAGAGATGTAGATATTCGAGAGTTGATTAGAGATCGAAAACATAAAGAATAAGAGAATTTCGATTCGTTTTATGATGCCATAGTTCAGTTGACTGATAGCCCTAGACTGCCCTTTGAATGAAAAAGCTTTGATAGAGATTCTTAGGCCTGCAATCCACAAAGAGCAGAAATAAGACATGAAATCTTAAATATTCCCACAGGAAACAGAAATCTCAAAACTTCGCGAAATATGTAGAAGACGAGAATGTTTCCTTGATGAAATAAAGCGGAATCAAATATATAAAAGGATTCTCTTTTCAAAAGCCATGCCAGAGCAACTAGAGGATTAGCATAAAGTTTATTGAATCAGAGTTATTTGAAGACGATGAAAGTTCAGATTGAAGCAATATCTCTAATTTGCTGGAACTGTAGAAAGGAAGGTCTGAAATACCAGGACTACACAGCTCCTCGAAAAGTGTTTTGCTATGGATGTGGCGCACGCAACAC
>NW_024545919.1:220000-252500 GCF_018152505.1 Drosophila elegans | reverse complement strand
GAGCTGGTTCCGGCTATGTAGTTCGGTAGTATGTGTGTGGGAATAGAAATGCAAACAGATCTCTCAAGGGCTCGAATGTACACAATAGATTTATAATTCGCGTGCTTGTAAGAAAAATAGAAAACAGAATATGTATATGTATATATGCCTACATATATATATATATATAACCTATTTAAGGCAACATTTTTCGAACTGGCGTTACGGAATTTTTACACGTGGGATCGGCTCGCGCTGTATGATATTATTATATTATTTTGACCCGATTTTTGCCGCCGAATTGTCGCACCTAAGCCCCTAGGGTTAATGCCTGGGCTGCCAGTGGGTGGCTCACGTTTTGGTAGGTTTTTGTTCGCACTTTCACTCTTTTTAATACGTCGGACGCTTCGACCGCTTGTCGTTACTTTTACCGCTGACTGATTGTTTGTGAATTTTCTTTGTAGATTTTCTAGCCTTCTCCACACTTCGAATTGACAAAATTCTGGGGTTGAAAACGCACTGGAATATTATTTAAAATTTTATAACCGCCACTGGAACACAGAGGCGCGTTGGACTTAACCTTTTCCTTTTTATAGAAAAACTTCTGGAACCGTCCACTACGTTTGGTATCTCAAATTGGAAAGGCTGGGTTGAGGTTCTGGCGGCTTTATATAAACCCCCAAGGTCGGAAATCGGGGTCGCGTGTGTGTTCTGGTTTCCGTTTATAACTTTTCAATATCGGAGCCGACTCTGTTTAACCCGATTATTTCCATACATCCCTATTCCAGGAAAACTAGCTAGACCCTTTTTATAGCTAAACCATTTTTATAGCTAATTTTTATTCTAATATTTAACGAAACGTCGTCTCAGGTATTTCTCTTAATAAATTAACTTCATTGTAAGTTCAATTACATTTTATCCTACTAAGTGTCGAGAAGGGGTTAACATATTCTTTTAACTATTCGGGTTTTGTCCCCTGCTTCTAAAACTGTGACATAGGTTAAGCAGTTTACTTTGAACACTTTTGGACACTTTGCCATTGTCTATTGCCTACTTCTAAGGGTGATTTGTTTTTGATTCTGTAGTGGTCTTTTGAGGTTGCATTCGCTAATAGTTTTTTTTTTGTTTTTGTAAAGCAACACTACACCCTTGGAAACGTGCTCTAGTCACAATGGTACCAAAAAAAGGAAAAGACCCATGCTCTCCAGATTCATATCGGCCGATTAGTCTCCTATCCACTTTTATTGAAGCCCTTCCAGACCACCAGTTTGGCTTTCGTAGACGCCATTGAGTTGTTGAGCAAGTGCACAGAGTAGTAAATCATGTATTGGGTGCTTTGGAAGATCGCAAATACTGCTCAGCTGTCTTTTTTGATGTTCGACAAACCTTTAATAGGGTTTGGCACGAAGGTCTACTTAACAAACTAATGCCACTTTTGCCTGAGGGACTATGGAAGCTAATCGTGTCATTCTTGGAAAAAAGGGTGCTTGCTGTCGACATCCGTGGACTTCGTTCTGGACAACGCCCAATTCGTGATATGCTCCTGCAAGGAATCGTCCTTGAGCCAGTCCTGTTTATATGTCGGATCTTCCAAACCCAGTTGTCGTCGCCTTTGTTGGAAAGGTCAAATTGACCGCGTATGTGTGCCGTAGTTTATTGCTAACCGATTTATATTATGTTTGTAAACCATTTTCATCGGAATAGCACACTGTATACTCACAGTCAAAAATGTCTGATCTAAAGATATCGTTCAATAAGTAAATATCCGTGGGGTTGCTCTGTTACTTCTTATTATATTCTAAATAACTCTGTTGGGTTTTATGGATAATTTAGTCTTTTGTTCTGTTTTTAAAAGTTATTCAGGCCTGTTCCGGTTTTCACTCGGAAATGAATGGCATTAATTGTATACTAGTTTAACGCATAAAATCGGTGGAACGGGAATTGCTGGCCACAAATACAAATTTTCAAATTTTTGTATACCGCTTTTTAGCCAGTGCTAGAAACATCTGATGTCAGTGGTGTGAAGTTTTTACAAGTAGTGTAGAGAACCAGAGTTGCCAAAGGCGATTAAAAAGGTCCCAACGAAACACGTTTCGCACAAATAGAACATTAAGTTAAGCGATAACAAAAACATAAACACTTTTAAATTTATCTTTGATGAAATACCTATCGTACCATATTTAAACGAACACAAAAAAGAGTGCTAAAAATAGGTCCCAAAAAAATAAATTTTTTTTCGTACCATGACAACCCTTGCAGCCTCTTTTTCAATTTCGTTCCGAAACTAAAACAGAGTTGGCGGAATTTCTAAAGTGCCAAAGTCTAGAATCAACCCGATTCTGAGTTGACACAGAATTATCAGGGCTGATAATATATTGCGTATTCAGTGAAATATCTCGGGTATGCGATGAAGTATATTTAAAGTATCCGAAACAAGTAATAAATTCCATTTTGTATATTTTTGGTAAAGGCTCCCATCACCAATTCGTCTAGTATCAACAGAATAGGCTCATTATTTTCGTTTTCGATTGTTTCAGGAACTCCTCTAAAGTATTCAAAAGTACTTAATTTTGTTTATATTAGGATTTTAAATTTTTTAAATTACATTAACCTTTTTTATGCTTTTCCTGGTCGCGTTTCTTGGCGCTGTTATTCTCGAAATGAGTATCAGATCCGCAGCAGACCCCTTTTTAAGGGGATATTGGAAATACAATTGGCACGGTATCGCATACCGAACTATCGATAGTAAAGTCTAATGTAACTTCTCTAACGATCGTACTGTTCTTCCTTCTTCTGTCCACCGCTATCGCCAACGAATGTGTAAAGCTTAATCTGTATCAATTATCTCTGTAATAAAACTATTATATTCAAGCTAAATTACAACAGGTTATGGGCCGCAGCACCCTTCCACTGCGCCAGAAAATAGTTAGCAGAAGATATTGAACAACGAGTGAGATTAAATGGCAAATTTTAATTTGTGGTGAAATTGCCAACGCGCACATACGCACACATACACATGTGCAAAAATTTGAGACTTCTGGGATTGAGACTGAAGGCGTCAAATTGGTGATAGAGAGAAGAAAAGTGTTCGTTGCTTGTGTAGCTTCGTGAACTAGTTGCTTGTGTAGCAAAAAACCAAAAAGGAAGAGTATTCGTTGCTTGTGTAGCTTCGTGAACCAATTGCTTGTGTAGCAAAACTAAAAGGAAGAGTATTCGTTGCTTGTGTAGCTTCGTGAACCAGTTGCTTGTGTAGCTCCGTGAACCAGTTGCTTGTGTTGCTTCGTGAACCAGTTGCTTGTGTAGCAAAACTAAACGGAAATTATAAAGAAAAATGAGTATTGCTAGTATACGCATAGAGCCCTTGGGCAAGGATAATTTCGACACATGGAAAATACAAATGCAGGCCCTGTTAGTCAAGAACGACTCGTGGAAATATGTGAACGGGACTCTTTTAAAACCCGAAACAAATTTCACGCAGTGGATAAACGAAGATGCAAAGGCTAAGTCCGATCTCATTTTGGCCATGTCAACATCGGAACTAAGGCATACAAGAAACTGTGAAACTTCAAACGATGTATGGAAGAAGCTGCATAGCACTTACCAGTCAACGGGACCAGCCCGTAAAGCCGCACTGTTGAAATCACTGATCCTATTAAAAATGAATGCAGGCGGAGACATGAGAAGCCACATTGATATGTTTTCCGATTTAGTAGACAAAATAAACGAAGTTGATCTCATGAATATTGACGATCTGTTAACAATTTTGCTACTGTACAGTATCCCTGAGGAATATGAACAGTTTCGAATCGCGATTGAAACGCAGGAAAACTTAATCTCAACGGAGGCACTTAAAATAAAGTTATTAGACGAATACGAGGCGAGAAACAGAAATCAAAGCGAGTCGACGCCCGGAGCATTATTGGCACACAAGAAGTATAATAACAGCAATCCGCAAGAATCAGGCACTAATAAAAAGTTTAAGTTTAGATGTTACAACTGCGGAAAAGTCGGTCACCGCGCAGCTGAGTGCAGGTCGAAGCCAATAAAGAACCAGAATGATAGCATGTACGTCAACGCAGCTCATCATACAAGCAGTGATTGCAGTAGCTGGTGTCTAGACTCTGGAGCAACGTCACACATGTGCTCACAACAAAATATGTTCGTAAATCTTGAGCCTGCAGAAGGCCCGAAACTCAAACTGGCAAATGATGAGGCTACAGACATAAAAGGATATGGATCCGTGCAGTTCTCGCCAAACAAAAAGTTCACCGCCAGCCTGAAGAACACGCTCTATGTGCCGGACTTAAGGACCAATCTCTTGTCGGTCTCGAAATTATGTGATCACGGCTTCAATATTATTTTCAAGAAGGAGAAAGCTGAAATAATTAGAGCTACAGGAGGAGAAATAGTGTTCACCGTTCCTCGCAAATTGGACTTATACCAGTTAGAAGAAAAACTCGAATGCAGCCAGATCACTGCAGGTAAGCAAAACAGCATCCAAGAATGGCATGAACGTTTCGGCCATCTTAATGAGCCGGACCTAAAAGAACTAATAAGAAAAGGTAAAGTACAAGGAGCCAAAGTCAACCTCAAGGAGACTCTTCCAATTTGCGAAGTATGTATCAAGGGGAAGCAGTCCCAAAAGCCGTTCCCAGTATCAGATTCAAGAGCAGGAGACGTACTAGAACTAATCCACAGCGACGTATGCGGTCCCATGCGTACCAATAGCCACGGCGGCAGCCGCTACTTTTTGACATTCATCGATGATTTCTCAAAATAGTGCGAGCTCTACACGATTAAAAGAAAGTTTGAGGTGTTCCAGAAATTTAAGGAATTCCAAAACTATGTCGAACGGCGAACTGGAAAGAAGATAAAAACTATCAGGTCAGATAACGGTACAGAATACACTAATAATGAGTTCAAAATGCAGCCCAGGGAATAAAGCACGAGTATTCCGTAGAATATACTCCTCAACAAAATGGTACAGCCGAACGTAAGAACAGGACCCTTGTTGAAATGGCTCGCTGCCTGATGTTGCAGGCCGCACTTCCTCCGAGCTACTGGGCTGAAGCAGTAAACACGGCAAATTACATAAGAAACAGATGTCCTTCAAGGAGCCTATGTGGAGAAACGCCTTTTAAGCTGTGGAACAATCGCGTCCCAATTGTAAGGCATATGCAAAAATTTGGTCAAATTGCATATACACTGGACAAACGATCGAAAAGCAAGTCCAGCCCAAAATCCAAAAAATGCGTATTCGTTGGATACTGCACCGATGCCAAAGCTTATAGGCTGTACGATGTGAAAAATCAAATGTTAATCAAAAGCCGAGACGTCGTTTTCACAAATCTGTTGGGGCACGAGTATAAGTTCGAAGAGTTCATTGAACCTCAGATCGATGTCAACATTGAGCCGGTAGCAGAAAATCAACCAGAAAATGACCGAGATGACAACGAAAGCATCCAACCAGAAGATCCTGAGTCAGAGGAAATGAGCCAGACGATAGACAGTCAGTAAAACGTGGTCGTGGAAGGCCAAGGAAGCAGTTAACAGGTAAACCAGGAAGACCCAGATTAATTTACAATCAAATACTTGCAGACCAGATCGACACACCTAATCAGCAGTTTGAGTCCGACCAGGAAGATGTTTTCTATGAAGCTACCTCACTTGCAACGAACCCAAAGGAACTAACTGCAAGCGCAGCACTCAAAGGTACAAACGCCATCGAATGGAAGGAGGCATTTATGAACGAGTACAAGTCATTAAAAATGAACAATACCTGGGATGTAATTGATCGCCAGAAAAACCAAAGGGTTATCGAAGCGAAATGGGTGCTTCGAACAAAATATTTACCTGACGGAAGGGTAAATTGCCGTAAAGCTCGCCTGGTTGCTAAAGGATTCACCCAACGCGAAGGCATTGACTACGATGAGACCTACTCTCCAGTGTCCAGAATGAGCTCGATTCGAATTGTAATAGCTCTAGCTGCAGAACTCGGACTGGATCTTCATCAATTTGACTTCAACAGCGCCTATTTGAATGGAGAAATTGAGGAAGAACTTTACATCAGCGTTCCACCTGAATTCCAAGAAATCTTGACTGCTAAAGAGAAAAAAATGTATGGACCTAAAAAGGTGTGCAAGCTAAAAAAGGCTCTATATGGCCTAAAGCAAAGTGGACGTCAGTGGTACAAAAAGCTAGATAGTAAGCTCAAAGAACTGAACCTTAAGCCACTCGCCGCCGACAAATGCGTGTACCTGAAGAACGAACAAAACGGAATCCTGATCGTATCGCTTTACGTAGATGACCTCATAATTGCGACCAATAACACCCAAATGCTTTTAAAGTTGAAGCGCGAATTATCCAGCAAGTTCCAGATGAAAGATTTGGGTAAACTAGCGTATTGCTTGGGCATCGAGTTTAAACAAAACAAAGACAAAACAGAGTTTACCATGGGTCAGCCAAAATATGTTGCAGATATTCTCAAACGGTTCAATATGGAGAATTGTAAGCCCGTAAATACACCGATCAACACGAATGAAAAATTGTCAACTGAAATGTGTCCAAAAACCGAAAACGAGAAAGAAGAAGTTTCCAGCGTGCCGTATCAGAGTTTAATAGGATCCCTAATGTGGTTGGCAGTATCAACACGTCCTGATATTGCATTTGCAGTGAGTGCCTTCAGTCAATACAATACAAACTTTGGAAAACAACATTGGATTGCTGCGAAACGGGTATTACGTTACCTAAAAGGTACTCAGGACTATTGCCTGGTTTACAAACGAAGTGGCAAAGACCTTGTAGGCTACGCCGATGCT
Organism: Drosophila elegans; assembly: GCF_018152505.1. Lineage (NCBI taxonomy): Eukaryota > Metazoa > Arthropoda > Insecta > Diptera > Drosophilidae > Drosophila > Drosophila elegans. The sequence goes on along the minus strand of NW_024545919.1, from coordinate 245,703 downwards.
GACTGGGCCGCCAACATTGACGATCGCAGATCTTTTTCAGGTTTTGCTTTTAAGTTTGCAGGTGCAGCAATATCCTGGGAATGCCGGAAGCAACGGACGGTTGCATTGTCGAGCACAGAAGCAGAGTATATGGCTCTGTCCGACTCCTCAAAGGAAGCTGTTCATCTCAGAAGCTTTCTACAAGAAATTTTGGGCCAACTGAAGACGACCATTATCTACAACGACAATCAAGGAGCTGGCCAACTTACACGCAACCCCGTGTTCCACAAACGCACCAAGCATGTTGACATCCGTCACCATTTCATCCGAGAGCTGGTTGAAGAAGGAACTATTTCAGTAAACTACATTCCAACGACCGAGATGCCAGCAGACATATTAACAAAGGGACTCAGCGCTTCAAAACACAATACCTGCAAGACAGCCTTGGGTATGCGTCTAGTCGATCAACGCCTTACCAATTGAGGGGAAGTATTGGAAATACAATTGGCACGGTATCGCATACCGAACTATCGATAGTAAAGTCTAATGTAACTTCTCTAACGATCGTACTGTTCTTCCTTCTTCTGTCCACCGCTATCGCCAACGAATGTGTTAAGCTTAATCTGTATCAATTATCTCTGTAATAAAACTATTATACTCAAGCTAAATTACAACAGGGGATCATTTCTATAAATTTTTTATAAAATTAGATAACGATCAGGTTGGGTCCACTAAATCTTCTACTATATCTTAAACGCATGTGCCACCATTATTATACATTTCATACCTGGAGTTATCTAAGAATACAAAAAACAATAAAACAAATGCTGAGAATACGTGTGGTAGCGTCCTTTTCAAACGTTCAACTGTCACGAGGCAAGATTAAGAGCCTGTATATGTATGACATCTGTAGTCAACAATATCCCAAACGTCAAGGAAACAAATAATAATGTTACCATCTGCTGAGAAGCTGCTCCGAAGATCATTACTAGTAGCGCGGGTCGGTACACTATATATGGAAATTAAATCAGTTAGAGACGCGCTAGGAGTTTGAAATTTTGACAGGTTATTTATATAATACTAAGGTATCCCAAGGGCCAAAAAAAATGGTTTCAAAAGTTTGAAAATCTTATCCTTAAAGAAATTTTTTAATGAAAATCGAAGTGGAATTTTTTTTTATGTATTCTACAATTAGTGAAAAAATTGGGTAATTTAGTTAAATTTTTTCGAATATCTGTATCAATTTTGTGAGTTGATAAATATTTGGTTAAAAAGACTTGTTTTTGGTTTCACCAGGAAAAATAATCAGTAATAATATTCACAAAATATTTCCAAAACATTCATTTTCTGTAGGGGTCTTCGTTAGAATAAGTAAATAAACTTGGACTACCGAAGATTTTAAAGTTAAACAGCCCTGTTCCAGTTTTCAGTTCCGAAAGATTCACACGGAATCTAAATTCCATCTGTTAATTCTCTGTTAACGTCCGAAAAATCTCACGAAAACTTTTCGCCAAACATTTGGCAGACGGACTTAGATCTGCAAGAACAGAAATTAATTTTTTAAAATACTTTGCGATAAATTAAAGTGCAAATGAGAATTTTACCTTAATCTTTGATGTTTTAAGAACATTGTTGCAGAACAGATTTTGTTAATAGTAACATATTTGGCTTCTTAAAAATTAGTTTGTGATGGCATCTCAGAATCGTTTCGATTGTAACCTACTGGAGTTTTGCAAATCCGCCGCTCCTGTTCTAGTTTCCGAACGATTTTTCTTGGGACTTATTTTTAGCAAGCGCCTTTCGGTTTGTTTTTATATGGTTAGAAGTGTAAATTATCTAAGTTTAATTTAAAAGTGTATTTTTTCTTATTACCCCTTAATTTAAAGTACTTAGTGTGCAAAGCGTCTTGTGTTGGGACCTTTTTCATCGTCTTTGGCAACTTTGATCCCGGACACTACATGTGATAAGCTTGCAACACTGGTGCGAAGCAGCTGATTCACGCACCAAATCTAAAATACAACAAGTAAGAAAAACGAATATTTTGTCTATTTAAAATTAATTTTATTAAAAGGAAACATAAGAACAATAAACAAGACGTCATATTTATGAAGTTTATGGAGGAGAACGTGGACATTGCCCGGGGGCTTGTGAAATGTGACAGAGTGGCCGTGGATGCCAAATGGAGCGCTCTGGCAGACAATCTAAACACTGCTGGGCCACCGGTAAAAGATGTCTCCGGATGGAAGAAGGTATATTTTATTTAGTTAAAATAAATAATTTAAACTTTTAAACATACCAAGGTTTCATTTAAAAGGCTTGGTGTGACTGGAAAGCCGTCATAAAAAGAAATCGGCGCACAACCGAAAATAGGCTTCAGCCCCATAGCTGGGGCGTCCTTTAACCAGGTGGCTTTGACCGATATAAAAGCCTCCGTGGCCGCTCTTTGTGGCATCTACCAATTGGTGGAAGGGATAGACGTAGCCAGGACCTCCGGTCATCCTAATTCCGATGACATAAAAACCGAAAACCAGGATGAAAAAAGGCTGAAACAAGTGCAGAAGGAGAGAAAGCCCTAAAAAGGTCTCGAGTGGATCAAGCCAAATCTTTGGAGGAGGTTTGCGTTACACAAAATAACTTGATGGAGCGCGAGGAGTCTAGGTGTTTAATCTGACAATGCGCACTCAAACCGAATTGATGGCCCAGCATTATGCAGAGATGCAAAAGATCAAAGAGAAAAAATTGGAAGTCCTTTCCAATATGTTAAATTATAATAATTAGGCTATAAAACGTAGAATTTAAGATAGAGAGAAAGATTTAAGTCAATCTCAGTCATTGACGCGTCGGCGGCAAAAGTTATGTAACAAACATTAATAATGCTACAGACAAAACTTGGATCATAATGAAGAGTGACATGAAGGCATCTAAATCTATTTTTTAGTAGACCAATAGTCCTTTCTATCGTACATGTTCCGAGCTGCTGCATGTTTCACGTTGTACACATGCTCCATACTTTCATTTTGTGGACTGTTATTATACCGAAAAAATTTGAAAACGAAAAAACCAAGAGCAAATCTGCTCTTTTTCAGTATATTTACTTGTCAATTTACTTGTCAATTTACTTGTCAATTTACTTGTCAATATACTTGTCAATTTACTTGTCAATTTAGAAACGTTCTTGAAATTGAGGAGAAATTGTTCTAAAGATCTTGAACTCGAAAAGAAATAAGTATAAAGCTTAAAAACACACACATCTATTGACTATCGAGGAATACAAGGCCCGACAAAAAAGCCCCAACCAACTCAGCATTTCTTCTTAAATCCAAAAAATCTGGAAAAAAAAGAAGCAGCAAAGGCGGAAAATTGAAGAATTCATAGGCTTATTAACCTATCAACAGGGGAATATAAAAAACAATAATTTAAAGAACTAAAAATATTAAAGCATCTTCTGATATGTGTTGAAAATTATGAAATAGCTTTGGACATTTTAAAAAACGTCAGTTGTTTATAAAAAATTTTCATCAAATTCTTGATTTGCCTATGATGGACAGCGAATCAGAAGGAAGTGTTTTAAACATGCTGAACACAGCACAAAAATGCACTCATGCCATTAAGGGCATGGGCATCGCATTAGATGACACCGATGTATTCATTGCTGGAAATTTGATCGTCAACAACAATATGAACATTCTTAAAAAACAGGAAAAGAGGTTCAGACGCTTAAAGATGTGTAGGAATTTTTGGAGAAACACTTGGAAGCTATACAAGCAGTAAGGCAGCCCAGACACATAATTCTGGTAGAAGCCATCACAAGGTGTTACATGGGCAAGAAGAAACCAAAGCAACTATAATATCAAAATCGGGAAAAACAAATTTGTTGGCCGCAGATTGAGGTCCAAGATGCAAGTGGATAACCCTCCGAGCATTAGTGGTCCAAGGATTGTTAATTTACTGTCGTTTTTGAAGAGGCAGTTCAAATGTTAAGAGTACCAAAAAAGGAAAAGAGAACCCAAATATATGGACTAGGAGAAAGGTTAGGTTATCAAAAGTGTCGATCAAGCTTTTAATACGTTCAAGATTTTCCAGCAATGATCGATTTGAGACCGAAGCTATGGTTTTAACGAAGCTATTAAGCCCACAACCACCGCAGTCAATTGAGTATGATTTGTGAAAAAAGGAAGATTGATGTCGATGTGGAAAATAAAGAGTTGGGAAAATCCAGAAAAAAAGCAACGGCGCCATTAATAAATTTGGAAAGCTGTTTAGAAAAGATACACAATTAAGGCAGCAACATTCGGAATTCATGGATGGGTATATACGACAAGGACACATGGAGGAAGGAGAGGTCAATGATGCAGGAAAATAATACATCTTCCCTCGAACCGGTTATAAGAGAAGAACAAATTATAATAAAACAAGAAAGAAAGCTAACTTCGGCAAGCCAAAGTTCATATACCCTTGCAGCTATTGCAAGAATTAAATACTTTTAAAAACATTAAAATTAAGATTTACTTGCCTATGTGTTTAAAAACATTGAAGCTATGATGATTTTCAGCTCAATTATTAGATAGTTATTTTATATATTTATATTATTTCTATGGGAGCTATATGATGTAGTCGTCCGATTTTGATGAAATTTAAACCGTAGTTCTGAAATATTTAACCATTACTATATCTCCAAGAAATAAAATAAAAATTAAAAAACAACAAAGTTATAATTTTTGTTTGTTTATTTTTTCGATTGTTCCTATGGGAGCTATATTATATAGTCGTCCGATTTTGATGAAATTTAAACCGTAAATCGGAAATATTTAACCAATACTATATGTCGAAGAACTAAAAAAAAAAATAAAAAACAGCAAAGTTATAATTTTTTTTATTTATTTTTCCGATTGTTCCTATGGGAGCTATATGCTATAGTCGTCCGATCCGGCTCGTTCCGACTTATATACTACCTGCAATAGAAAGACAACTTTTGGGAAAGTTTCATGCAGATAGCTTTAAAACTGACAGACTAATTTGCGAAGAAACGGACGGACAGACGGACATGGCTAGATCGACTCGTCTAGTGATGCTGATCAAGAATATATATACTTTATAGGGTCGGAGATGTCTCCTTCACTGCGTTGCAAACTTCTGACTGAAATTATAATACCCTCCGCAAGGGTATAAAAACAAGAAAGGAAGCAAATTTCGGCAAGCCGAAGTTCATATACCCCTGCAGCTATTGCAAAAATTAAATATTCTTCAAAGCATTAAAATTATGATTTACTTTAGGTTTGGTGATTTACTTTCAATTATGTTTAAAAGCATTGAAGCTATGATGATTTGCAGCTCAGTTATTCGATAGTTTCTATGGCAGTTATATAATATCGTTTTCCGATTTTAATAAATTTAAAACCGTTATTCTGTACTGTCAAATTATTAATTAGTCAAAACTAATTTAAAAAAAAAAAATGACAAAATAAAAAAGTTACATTTAAAAAATTTTTTTTTATATATATTAATTGTTCCCATGGGAGCTTTATGCTATAGTCGTCCGATTTTGATGAAATTTAAATCGTAAATCGGAAATATTTTACCATTACTAAATGTCGAAGAACTAAACAAAAAATTAAAAAACAGCAAAGTTATAATTTTTTTTCATTTATTTTTCCGATTGTTCCTATGGGAGCTATATGCTATAGTCGTCCAATCCGGCTCGTTCCGACTTATATACTACCTGCAATATAAAGGCAACTTTTGGGAAAGTTTCATGCAGATAGCTTTAAAACCGAGAGACTAGTTTGCGTAGAAACGGACGGACAGACGGACATGACTAGATCAACTCGCCTAGTGATGCTGATCAAGAATATATATACTTTATAGGGTCGAAGATGTCTCCTTCACTGCGTTGCAAACTTCTGACTGAAATTATAATACCCTCTGCAAGGGTATAAAGAGGAGCTCTATCGATCTTAGCAAAAATTTTTGATCCAATGGGTTGGTTGGCACCATCCAAAATCATAGCAAAATTATTTATCTAAAAGCTAAAAGGTGATATATGAGGTTGGATGGGATGAAGTGCTGGATGAAAAATAAAGAAATGGATAAATTGTAATGCAAAATTAAAAGCAATAGGCAACATTAGGATTCTGCGACGGACTGGAGGATCAAAAAATGATCCTACAGAAGTATATGGGTTTACAGACGCGTCGGAGCTAGCATATGCATCAGTAGTATATGGGAAGACATCAAATGGGATAACCATAATAGCAAGCAACACAAAAGTTAATCCAATAAAAAACTGAAAAACTCTGACAAAATTGGGACTGTGTGTAGCACACCTACCAGCAAAATTGTTGAATCTAGTAAAAGCGACCATAGCGACGAAAACTGATGTCTTTGCTTGGAGTGATTCAACAATTGCGTTAATTTGGATACAAAATTGGATAAATAAAGACAGGTTTATACGATCAAAAGTAGTACATATCAAGCAACTGACACCAACGACTGCATGGAGACACATAGGGTCAAAGGAAAATCCGGCTGATTTGGGAATGAGAGGCATACAATTAGACAAGCTAGGAAACTCTGAACTTTTGTGGAAAGGACCGAAGTGGCTTAAAAAAGAAAAGAAAGAATGGGCCTTGAAAGAGGAGGAGACAGTATTACAAAATTTAAGCACGGTTCTGCATGATATGGAAAAAAAATTTAGCAATATGAAATATTTGATTAAAGTAATGGCTAGCAGAAATAGAAATTTTTAAGCTACATCAGATTAAAGAATTTCCGGAAGAAATCGAAAAATTGAAAGGAAAAAAGGAGATAGACTCCAAAAGTAAATTAGCACCCTTACATTAATTTTTGGATAATAATGAAATTTTAAGATTTGGAGGCAGACTACAAATTTCGGAGCTAAATTTAAATGAAACACATATAATTATAATAAACAAGTCACATCTGGCACACATGAAACACGCATGGAGCCAATCGGATAATAGAAGCACGGATCCGAAGATTGTTCTGCATAATATTTTTAAAAAATACAAATTAAGCCGTCGTGCATAATTGTGTACGGTGCACCAGATTTTGACAGCAATTAATGGGGCAGATTCCGGAACAAAGAGTTACTACAGCACAACCGTTTACGCATCAGGAAGAGAACAGAAATTGTACAAAGGATACAAAGTTTTTTGTATGTGCTAGCACAAAGGCCGTTTACTTAGAAGCAGTAAGTGTTCAGTCATACACACATGTACATACATATACACTAAGGATACAAGTACTAAGGACCCTATTATTCATACATACTTTAAGTTAAGTTCGACAAATATTATATTATATTTATGTCTATTTTACTCTTGTGCGTAACACATTGTCAACCGAACACTATGTCTGTCTCGATGTCGCACGTACGATCGGTTTAAGTTCCACTCTTGTGAAATAGGCTAAGCATGCATAACTTGGAAAAGAATAAACTCACTTTTACTGCGACCACTGAATCAACAACACGTAATTATGCCTCTTACAATTTCAGAAGTGAGGATAAGTTCACAAAGTGAACTTTCCAAACGTTTCGTTGGAATCCATGAAGGGACAGTTGCAATTACTTCAATTGGAAAACGAGTGGTTGAAAATGGAAGTTTATGGGCGTCAGTACTTAGATAGTGTGACCGGATCTTCAACAAACGATATGCCACAAGGTCAAAACAATGTGGACACATCAAAAACCAACTATGTTGTCCTATTAGATTTGGAAAATGTCGTCACCGAGGATGCCAGATCTGGTACATCATCTTCTGACAACAATATTTGCTAACAATGGTGACAGAAATGCATCCTTTTTTTTAGGGCGCTGCCAACAACAAAGTGCCAGTTAATACATGGGATGCTCATCTTAATGATTATTATTAAGATGTACAAACTCAGCGACGACTTAGTTCTTATTAAGTAATTAGGATACATAATATTAGGAAAGAGTATTAAACCTGATTCGAAAGGTATGCAAGCGGTAAGAGATTTTTCTGTACCCACAAATACAAATGATATTCAGAGCTTTCTAGGTGTGTGTTCCTATTTTAGACGATTTGTAAAAAATTTTTCAACAAAAGCAATGCCATCATACGATCTGGTAAGAAAATATAGAACATTTGATTTTGATGGGACAGAGCTGGAATGCTTCGACATGTTAACAAGAATAAACGATGCTCCTATTTTGCCATTGTTAAATCCGACAGAATTACATTGTGATGCTAGCGCCTTAGGTTTCGGTTCAATTTTGATGCAGGAAAAGAAAGACAATAAATTTCACCCGGTGTTCTATTATTCCAAAGCAGCGTCAAAGTGGTGGCCTGTGAAAGTCAGCGGTCGGCTGACCTATACAAGAAGGGGACAGCGCAGCTTGGTGAGGTGTACAAAGGGGTGAAAATCGTCGCGCTGGATTGGCGTGACGTCCCCAGTAGGCCCCGAGCGAGGATCTGGCTGCCGTCCTCCATAAAGACGCCGGAAAACATCCTCTTCATGTTGCAGAGGTGCACCCCAAACCTCCCCACGCACGACTGGAAGGTCGTTAAGGTGGAGCAGCATTAGGGGCCGGTGAGTCAGGCTGAACAAGGAATCAGTTGCCCCAATAGTGGCTGCTCACGGGGAACTGAATTTCGGTTTCACCGCGATCAAAGGGAAGGTCAACAAGGGAGACTCGAGCGCCAAAAAGGACCCGGCCGACTGGTGTCAGGCAGTCTGCTTGAAAAAGTCAGAAATTGGGAAGTCTCAAGCGAAACTACTTTATCAGTAGACCCTCCAACTCCAACTGAATTCGTCAACCTTAGACGAATAAACTGACGCGCTTATAGAGAAGCCTTACAAGGTATTCTTCCAATAGAACCCCCAAATGACAATAGTGATCTACACAGTCTAGATAACTTAGAAGGGACCTTCACAGAAGCCTGCAATATGGCCTTCGAATCAGCCTACCCTAAATGCAAACCGAGAGGATCAAAAAAGCCTCCTTGGTGAACCCAGAATCTTTCAAAACTCAGATCCAGCTGCAGAACCCTTTTGAATAGGGGAATGAAGATCTAAAATGGCAACAATATAAGTTGGAACTAGCCTCCTTCAAAAAGGCCATAAGAAGAGGAAAGCGATCAGCTTGGCAGACCTTCTGCTCAAACATAGAGGAGAGCTCAGTTTAGGAAGATCCTCTCCAAAAAATCCCTTCCTTGGGATACCTTAAAAAGCCAGATGGCTCATGGTCAGATTCTAGTGAGGAGACCCTAAGCCTACTTCTAGACTCCCACTTTCCGGGTAGTCTCCCGGTAGAACGACTTCCAGAAAATCAGTCTGGTTCAAGCATCTACTTGGAAACGCTTATTCTGAACGTAACATAAGATGGGCCATAAACAGTTTCAAATCCTTCAAATCAGCAGGATAATCTCTTCCCTGCGCACATCCAAAACTGGCTAAAGAAAATTTTCCGCACCATACTCAAGATAGGAACATTGCCATCAACATGGAGGGAAACAGAGGTAGTCTTTATACCCAAAGCGGGCAAAGCCTCGCACACGACGACGAATAATTTCAGGCATATAAGTCTGACATCCTTTCTAGTTAAGGGTTTTGAACGACCGATTGGACTGCACATCAGGACAGCCATGGACTCAAAACAATTATCAGCAGCACAACATGCATACTCAAAGGGCAAGTCCACCGAATCAGCTCTACAAGCGTAGTCAGCCAAATCGAAAAGTCACTCAACCGCTCAACAATGTTTTCCCTGCAGCCATAACCGAACCCCTCACCGACCTGGGTGTTGAGGTTCAAGTCGTGGAGCTAATTCATAAATTGCTGATGAGCAGAATGGTAACCTCCACCCTAGGAACCTCAACACAAACAAGGTTCGTGAACAGGGGAACTCCTCAGGGTAGTGTACTCTCCCCACTATTATGGAACATCGCAGTAAATAAGCTGCTGTGTAACATGGAAGGGGGTGGTAGTAAGGTTGTGGCATAAGCGGACGATGTAGCCATTATTTTCTCAGGGAAATTCTCGCAGACACTATGCGATCTAATGACCACCAAACTTAAAATACTTTCTAACTGGGCAACAGAAAGAGGTCTAGGGGTAAACCCCTCAAAAAACTGAGCTGGTGCTGTTCACAAACAGATACAAGGTTCCTCAACTAAACCCACCAACATTAAATAACTGCTCTCTCTCTCTTTCAGTGATAACGCTAGATACTTGGTGTTAGTACTAGATAAGCGTCTGACATGGAGTCTAAATATCCAAGAGAGAACGAGAAAGGCAACAATTGCCCTATATTCCTGCAAAAAAGCCATCGGAACGAAATGGGGCATGTCCCCGAAAATCGTCAACTGGATACATACAGAGATAGTCAAGCCTATTCTACTCTACGGAGTGTCAATATGGTGGCCTGCGCTAATGAAACAGACAACACAGCAATCCAGCATGGAGCGGGCCAAGATAGCTGCGGTTCGAATGACGGGCCTAGGGCAATGGAAACCCCAAACATATGGTCATGCCAGGATACTCCAGCAAGACACAACGATCCCACCTAAAACGGATCTATGCGAACCAATAGAATACAGATAGTCAAGCCGCTATCAGGTCGATTATCTCGACCAATACAGACTCTCAAACTATATCAAACTGCCGCAAATCTCTACATGAGATGGCTTTGCAGTTTAAAGTATACCTAATATGGGTCCCGGGTCACCGAAACATTGCAGGCAATTGTATTGCAGATTAGTTGGCCAGGCATGGCACTACCGTTCCTCTCCTTCCCAGCAGACTGGGCGCGCCCCAAAACGATTTCTGCAGAAGCTGCAGGGACGAGGAGGAAACGGTGGAACACTTGTTCTCTTCCTTCCCGGCCCTATGCAGATATAGACTGTACCACTTAAGGAATCCCTTCATGAGCAGTCTATCTGAACTGGCGAATATAAGCCTAAAGCGAATAATTTATTATAAATAAATGAAAGCAACCGGATGGGAGCTATGCTAGGTCAGTTGCGGTAAGAGCAGCAGACAATAGTATAGGAAAGGGTACACAGATCCACGCGGTATCACAATGGACCTTTTAAGTCTAAGTGTGTCAATAATTTGACAGCTGCTCTAACCTAACCTAACCTAACCTAGTTACAGACTGTAGTGCATTCACCCTAGCGTTGAACAAAAATGAACTATGCCGGAGGAAAGCAAGGTGGGCGCTATTTCTTCAGGACTACGACTATAGTCTATAACATAGAGCTGGAAAGCGCATGCAACACGTTGATGCACTGAGTAGACACACACATACTCACAATAGATTCTAACTAATTTGAAGATAACTTAGTTATATGTCAGAGTAGATATAAGGAAATCCAAAGCATTGTTGAAAAATTCCAACGAGAAGAACTCTAAGATTATGAAATGCATAATAGAATAGTTTACAGGAAAAAAGATAAGGAAGCTCTTTTATTAAGATGTACAAACTCAGCGACGATCTAATTTGCATGCTAGTGATGTCTTAGTTAAAAGATCGAGCTCAAGTTTGGTTAATCTCCACTGAAAATATTTTGACCCTACCAGCTCAGGAATTGCTGACTCAACTTGCGGAGGTTTTTCAGTCCAAGGAAAGCAAGAGTATGTCCCGACGGAAGTTTCAGAAGCGCAAGTGGCTACCATCTGAAGACTTTGCCACCTATTTCAACGGAAAAACACGTTTAGCGTTTTCGTTCCGCAAAACAGCCTCAAAGTGGCTACCGGCAGTGGACCTGGTTTGGGCACCACTATTAGATGTTTCATTTGCAACTCTGTTGGACATTTCGCAGCCGTATGCTGCAAGACCAAGCGCGAGTTCGGATCCTGCTACGGATGTGGAAGCCTGGAGCTCCAAGTGGCTCAGTGCACCGAGAAGAATAAATATATCCTGCGTTAAAAGCATAATGAAAAGTAAATCTGTTAGTATGAGTGAAAATAATTTCAAAAATTACTTTGACTTAAACAAAAGCCCTTTAGATATATGAGGAAAATTACCATGCTTTGTTGTTATAAATAAAGAAAAGTTTAATTTTGAATTACTGGTTCTTGCGAACAAATCAATGTCATATAGCGCTGTTCTAGGAAGAGATTTTATGAACATATGTAAGATCGTTTTAAAAGTGATTGCTCAAATGCCAGAAATATTGAAAATGATTGCTCAAGTGATAGAAATATTGAAAATGATTGCTCAAATCATGGGATTACTGAAAATGACTACTCAAATGATAGGATTACTGAAAATTATTGCTCAAATGATAGAAATATTGAAAATTGTTGCTCAAATGATAGGATTACTGGTAATCATTACTCAAATGATAGGATTACTGGTAATCATTACTCAAATGATAGGATTACTGACAATTATTACTCAAATCATATGATAACTGAAAATGTTTACACGAATGATATAAATATAAAAAATTATTACTTTAATTATAGGATTACTGAAAATGATTTTTTGAACTGTAATAGAATTGAATTTGAGAGTTGTATTAAAAACGTTCACTTGTTTAATAATATGTTAAGAACAGCTGTGTCATTACAAGAATGGATGGGTCTGATAATAGAATTAAAAATGATTGCAAAATAGATAAAACTAAAAAGATTAAGGGTAAATATTGAATTAGAGAGCAATGAGCAATGTTTGAGCAATGAGCAATTGAACGCAACTGAGTGGTTCAAAAGATACGGCAGAGTCAGGTCCAAGTTTATGTGTGCAATTCGAGTCTGAAATATTGTCAATTGAATGCCCTATTCCAACCGAGTGCAACCAGTTAAATATAAGTGATGAGTGCGAGTTTAGTTTAAAGTTCAAACATTTTTGATAAATAGTATATAAAAGCGAAACAGCCAGAGATCTCTTTAATTAAATTGGAAATGAAATTAAATTTTGACAAGACAAAACCGTTTAATTACCCTCCAAGTCAAGTGCAGAATTTGTTAGATGATTGTATTAAAAACGGTATCATACGAGCAAGCGTGTCGGAATATGCTTGGTTAAGCACTATTGGTTAATAGTACTAGTAAAGATAAAGTCTGTGTGTAGACTATCGAACACATAAAAGAAATATGTTAAAACATAGTTGTTACACCACCCCTTCAACAAATTAAAAACAAAAATCTTTTTACCAAGTTAGATCTTACATCCACGTACATATGCATGAAGATTCAGTTAAATTTAGCGCCTTCACAACGTCAATATGAATGGCTCAGAATGCTGTTTGGATTACGAAACGCCCCTGCGGTGTTCCAAAGATTAGTAAGTAAAATTTTTGCTGATTTGGTTAGAGAAGACCAGGTTCGTATTTACATGGACGACATTTTGATAGCAACAAAAGATAGTAAAAGTCAATTAGAAATATTAACTGAAGAGTTTAAGCGTTTGGTAGATAACAAACTCGAACTAAGGCTAGACATAATACGATCTGGTAAGAAAGATGAGATAATTTGATTTTGGTGGACAGAGCTAGAATTCTTCGACATATTAAAAAATGCGTAATGGAATAGTTTACAGGGAAAAGGATAAGGAAGCTTTTTTTTATTTTATGTACCAAGCGAAATGGAAAAACATGTTTTGTTTAGTAATCATGATCAGTTAGGACACGTTGGTATAGATAGAATGGTAGACGTGATTTCAAAAAGCTACTGGTTCCCAAAAGTTAGGGAAAAATGCAAGCTAATAATAATTAATTGCCTGAAATGTATTGTCTATTCAGAAAAGTCTGAAAATATGAGGGTTTTCTTTACAACAACCCCAAAGAAACTACTCCCTTTTATGTAATACACATTGACCATTATTGTCCTGTAGATAAAAGTAGAACTAACAAGCACGTGTTTGTAATTATAGATGCGTATACGAAATTTGAAAGGCTTTATTCAGCTAAAACCACAAAATCCAGTGAAGCAATTTTAGCGTTAAAGGACGATTTTAGGGCTTATAGAAGCCGAAATATGTGATTTCAGACCGAGGAACATGCTTTACATTCAAAGAATTTCAAGTATTCTTAGAGGAAAACAACGTTAAGCACAAAAAAATAACTACCGGATCTCCGCAGGCAAATAAATAAAGGATAAATAGAAGCATTGGTCCCATGATTACTAAATTGACCGAACCAGAGAAAGGATATTACTGGTATACAGGTTTAGGAAAAGTTGAACATGTTCTTAATAATACAGTTCAAAGATCGAAAAATCAACATCCATGTCAGGTTTTGTTCGGTGTGTCTCAAAAGGGAAAAGTTATAGATAACTTGAAGGAAAGTTTAGAAGAATAAAATAAGAATAGTGAAAATTAGTTAAAAGTTACAACAGAATAAAACAAGTTGCGAACAGGCTCTAAAAGAAAACAATATCATAAGTACGAGCAAGATGATTTAGTAATGATTAGAAATGTTGACTCTCACATAGGAGCGTCGAAAAAAACTTATACCAAAGTTTAAAGGTCCTTATAGAATAACTAAAGTACTACGTATTGATAGATATGTCTTGGAGGATGTTGAAGGTTTTCAACAGTCCAGACTTCCTTACAAGTGAGTTTGGGCAGTATCGAATATGGGCTCATGGATCAATAATGTTTGTAGGAGTTCAGGAACTCCCTAATCAGGATGGCCGAATTAGAGCAAGCAGTCATACACACATGTACATACACGCCTTACACAAGACTGTCCTTCAGGGAACACCTCGCGGAAGCAAACAAAAAGGCCGCAAACGTCGCTAGAACACTATCAAGAATAATACTGAACACAAGGGGTCCAAAACAAGGGCGCAGACTACTCCTTCAATCGGTTACTCGGTCGACAATGTTGTATGGCGCCCCAATATGGGCCGACGCAGTCGAAACGCAGTCGTACAGGAAGGATCTCGAATCTACCTATAGACTCTGTGCTCTGAGAGTCTGCTCCGGGTTCCGCACAGTATCCGATGACGCAGCTCTAGTCATCTCGGGAATGATCCCCATTTATTTGTTGGCAGTCGAGGCTAAGGAGATCCACGAGTATATCGCCAATCTGGAAAGGCAGTGCACTCCCTCACAGAGGCAGGAAATTAAGGCGAAGGCAAGAGGAAAAAGCCTAGATGCGTGGCAAACTCGTTGGCAGCAATCAAACAAGGGACGCTGGACCCATCGAGTTATACCAGACATAAAAAATTGGATGCAAAGACCAAAAGGAGAGGTAAACTTTTGGCTGACCCAGATACTCAGCGGGCATGGTTGCTTAAGGAGCTACCTAATAGGTTTGGCCACGACGATGACCCTAGCTGCCCGCAATGCGGTGTTGAGGAAACGGCGGAGCACATCATCTTCACCTGTCCACGGTTTGACCGCGACAGGGATGAATTCATGGGCGAGACCAGAGACCCGACAGCGCTGGGAGACCGTATGATCTCGGACGAGGTGTTCTGGGGCCAAATGAATAACTTCGCTGCGGTAGCAATGAAAGCTCTACGGACCCTAGAGAGGCAGCGCGACCGAGTGCGACGACGGACTTCAAGCTGAACAACGCCACAGAGCAAATCCTGATCCTGCGAAGCAAAGCCACGAAGTAGTACCGCAGGGTTATAAGGAATAAACCAACTCACAGCTATATCTATTCACCCTACTTTATCTCTATTACCTCTCCCCTAATCTTTGTAAATAACATATTCTGACAATAAAACCAACTGATTAAAAAAAAAAAAACGCCTACACTTAAGTACTAAGGATCCTAATATACATACATTCTCTAAGTTAAGTTCCACGATTATTATATCCTACATATGTCTCTTTTACTCTTGTGCGAAACACATTTTCAACCGGACGATATGTCTGTCTCGGTCTCGCACGTACGATCGGTTTAAGTTCCACTGTTGTCAAATATGCATAACTCGGAAAAGAATAAACTCACTTTTGCTGAGACCACTGAATTAACAACACGTAATTGTGCCTCCTACACTACTGAAGCTTTTATGGCAGACCTAAAAAAAATTCGTAGCAAGAAAAGGACGATGGTGACATACTTGTATAATATTAAATCAAATTATGCGTGCAGCGACAAGTGGTATAAGATAGGCAATATCATCCGAATAGCTATTTCGCTCGCGGAATTCCGTTCCATTCTTTGGCAAAAACCTCCCACATTATCATTGAATGGCTAATTTTTCTCATTTGGGTCTCTACAGGGGACTCAACCTTGCCAAAGGGAAACAAAAAAGAACTTAGCAAATAATTTTTAAATATATTTAAAACCTAATAACATTTTTTTGCACTAGAGGACATTTTAAAATAGATATTTAATAAAACAAGAAAGCAAGCAAACTTCGGCAAGCCGAAGTTCACATACCCTTGCAGCTATTTAAAAAACTAAATACTCTTGAAAACGTTAAAATTATGATTTTACTTGCGTGTATGTTTAAAAACATTGAAGCTATAATGATT
This sequence comes from Drosophila elegans, assembly GCF_018152505.1. Taxonomy (NCBI): domain Eukaryota; kingdom Metazoa; phylum Arthropoda; class Insecta; order Diptera; family Drosophilidae; genus Drosophila; species Drosophila elegans. Next base: position 229,295 of record NW_024545919.1, on the reverse strand, counting down.
TGCAGCTTAATTATTCGATAGTTCCTATGGCAGCTATACGATTGCTCCTATGGATAGTCGTCCGATTTTGATGAAATTTAAACCGTAATTCTGAAATATTTAACCATTACTATATCTCGAAGAACTAAAAAAAAAATTAAAAAAAAAACCAAAGTTATAATTTTTTTAAATTTTGTTTATGATTGTTCCTATTGGAGCTATATGCTATAGTCGTCCGATTTTGATGAAATTTAAACCGTAATTCTGAAATATTTAACCATTTCTATATCTCGAAGAACTTACAAAAAAATTAAAAAACACCAAAGTTATAATTTTTTTTTATTTTTTTTTTCCGATTGTTCCTATGGGAGCTATATGCTATAGTCGTCCGATCCGGCTCGATCCGACTTATATACTACCTGCAATAGAAAGACAACTTCTGGGAATGTTTCATGCAGATAGCTTTAAAACTGAGAGACTAGTTTGCGTAGAAACGGACGGACAGATGGACATGGCTAGATCGACTCTCCTAGTGATGCTGATCAAGAATATATATACTTTATAGGGTCGGAGACGTCTCCTTCACTGCGTTGCAAACTTCTGACTGAAATTAAATTACCCTCTGCAAGGGTATAAATATAAATACATGCAATACAATTAATTTAAAGTCGAAATAACATATAAGAGTGAGTTTATGGAAATTGATGATGGAAATGATGATCTTTCGGCGAAATGGAGTGGTTTAAATTTAAAATTTATCTGACTCATAAATTCGAGAGTCGGGAGAGAAGATTATATCGCTCTCTTTTTTTTCCTTTATGGATTGTTCAATTTGTTATGCTTTGTATGGTGGGACTTTTAAAAACTTATTTGGCTTGCATTTTTAAGGATACAAAAGCGCTTCGGAAAGTATTCCTTAAGCTGAAAATTAAAATTTTCTATATATATCGACTATCAGCCAAACCAAAAAGTAAATTCTCTCTTTTTTTCTTAGTTTTCTTTTGGTTCTTTTAACACATTTTTTATTATTTAACCACCGAACAAATTAAAAATAAATATTGCTCAAAGCCATCTGGGCCTTTGGCCTCTCACTCTTAAAGCCTTTTTACCCTTTTAACCATCACCAAACTTTCCTTATCCTTTTTTTTTCCCTTACACTCACATGCTCTTTGCACATAACCTAAACAAAAAAAACGTACAATTATCCGTTTTCCGCATTCTTCGACTGATCCTTAGATTTTCGATTTTCTTTACATTTCGTGCGGCGCTAACTTAAAACTCTTATTTTTTCCGTTCCGCCGTATTATTTTTAATGAGACCGATCGTGGACCAAGGCGTCTTTCGTATGTCAGCGCCCCCAAAAAACTGCCTCCCAAGCTGAGCTTTGGCAATTCTCGCTTGCTTAAAGATAACGAAGATAATGAAGATGACGAAGAATCGTTATATAAAAATAATTTGGGAAAGTGTTAAAATTTGAGCTCTCTTTGACTCTTTCCCCTCTCTCCTTCCTAATTCGGCCTCCAGCGACTAAGGTGGATTTAATAAATAAAACCTGAGTGACTCCTAGGCCTTTGAGAACTCTTTGGTGACGATAATTTCCTTTCTGTAAGATAAATTAGTTCTTCTTTTTGTATCTTGTGGTATTATTTCCTCTACAAAGCTAAGGCCGGATCCAATATCTGACACTGAGCGCCAAACCAGAATCCAAAAAAAAACGTTTGAGTCTGCAATTTTCTGAGTATTGCTTCTTTTCCTTACTCATAAACAGGATTTAGCGCCATACATAAGCTAATCCGGAAATTCTGTCCGTCACTATAACTCGATGCCACTACAGTGATAGCGATTTTAGGGTAATCCGCACAAACTAACAAAAAATCAATTTACAATTAATTAGAACTGCAGATGCTATGCGAAAGGACAGATGTACGCCCTTTTCCATTGGAATCCTCTGCGTATGGGCTCACGTCTAAGGGATTTTCTATAATGGCTGAAAGCACCTTTGCACGTTCCTGCCTAATTATTTTAAAACAAATTCGATGACGCATTCCTCCACAGTTACAACAATGCAGCTCTATTCCCTCAATTTCATCGATCTACTGATCTTTTTCTGATCGACACAAAATGCAGCTCATGTTGTAATAGTTTGAACCTTAACAACCCTAGCATATAGGAGTCTGACATTGACTGAGACAAGTGGTCTGCCATAGCAGCAATAACCTGATGGTATTCATCAAAAGACTCGTTGGGTTTCTGCTTGCGCTGATCAATACGCGCATCTTTGAACTGGGTTCTTAGAGCCTGACACAAATCTGTCCAAACTGTGGACTCTATTGACTTGTGGTATCTCCAAAATCATTCAGCTGTCCCGCCTTCAATACTGAGCCAACAATTCAAATCTGCCTGCTAGGGTATGTTTAGTCATGGCTTCGGCACGATAAAAAGAGTCATCTACCGATAAGGCACCTTTAGCCGTGTATCGCAACTTCCAATTGGTCACTATTTGAATAATAAGGCTTTATCGGTCCGAAGTATTTCGGAGCAGCGGCCGAAAATAAGAGAGAGCGATGGATGGTGAGAAAACGGAGATAAAAAAACAGTGTCAAGAACAAAATTTACTGTATAGACATTTGAATACACTTTTTTTGAAACGCTGGTATATTTATTAATTTTTATACCCTTGCAGAGGGTATTATAATTTCAGTCAGAAGTTTGCAACGCAGTGAAGGAGACATTTCCGACCCAATAGAGTATATATATTTTTGATCAGCATCACTAGGAGAGTCTATTTAGGCAGGTCCGTCTGTCCGTCCGGCTGTCCGTCCGGCTGTCCGCCCGTCTTTCCTTCTGTCAGTCTGTCCGTCTCTGCGTCCGTTTCTTAGCAAACTAGTATCTCAGTTTTAAAGATATCTGCATGAAATTTTCTTAAAAGTTGTCTTTCTATTGCAGGTAGTACATAAGTCGGAACGAGGCGATATTTTTAATTTACGATTCAAATTTTATCAAAATCTGACGACTGTAATAGCCGGATTCCATGGGTGCATTACAACGCATTTAGCCCAATGCACATTTATTTACACAGGGAATCCCATAAGGCTAAATGCCGCATTTAAATGAAATGCGATAAATTAATGCGATTAAAAATCATTCGCCACGAACATTAAAAAAAAAATACCGGAAAATACTGATTTTTAACGATATTTCATTAGTGCCACCACTATGGCAGCTGGGTTTTTATACAAGGATGGCGCAATTTTTGATTTCTTTGATTTCTTTTGAATATAAAATCTATTTTGCATTAAAATGACTGAAAACTATAACGAGCGCAGCATATCCTGCTCGCAGGTTCACAATGCATTACTGCACTGGCAGGAAGAAACACCCACATATACGGGGATCCTTGCTCTTTGTTAGAAACTGTGGTGCTCTCGTTTGCAAACCCGTTAAACAACACCATCAGCTTCTCTTCCTTGTCGTCCACGTTGGCAAATGGCTCGGGCGCATTATGGATGTCCTGCTGGGCATTAAAGACATACGTAAACTCGCTTATATTCTTGATTTTTAATTCATATAGTTTTGATTTGTGACAATTCAAAAGAAGTAAACGGTCAGCTGTTCGTGTCATTCACATGTCGGAGTAGCATTAGCTAAATGCTAATGCGCCAATGGAATCAGGCACATTTAAAAAGTCCACTAATGCGGCAACGGAATCAGGCTATACCATGAATGTCTCATGGGAACAAAACAAATACAAAAAAATTTTTTAAAAATTTAAATTTTTTATTGTGTAATTTTTTTTAAAATTCTTTTTAATTATTTAATCATTTGAAGTTCAAAATTACGCTTTTAATTTTATTAAAATCGTAAAACGGTATCATATAGCTGCCATAGGCAAGTAAATCATATTTTTAATGTCTTCAAGAATATTTAATTTCTGCAATAGCTGCAAGGGTATATAAACTTCGGCTTCAGTTTGCTTCCATTCTTGTTTTTCATTTATTTTCCGATTGTTCCTATGGGAGCTATATGTTATAGTCGTTCGATCCGACTCGTTCCAACTTATGTAATATCTGCAATACAAAGACAACTTTGGGGAATGTATCATGCAGATAGCTTTAAAACTGTGGGACTTGTAGAAACGGACGGACAGAAGGCCGGAAGGACATGGCTAGATCGACTCTCCTAGTGATACTGATCAAGAATATGTATACTTTATAGGGTCGGAAATGTCTCCTTCAATGCGTTGCAAGCTTCTGACGGAAATTATAATACTTTCTGAAAGGGGTATAAATTCATGGACCGTAATCATTATAAGCAATATTAAAAAAAATCACAAATAATTTTTATTTTTGAATTTTAATGATTTTTCTCCGAAAAGTATTTATTTTTGAGTTTTATTATATACATACAAAAAATATCGATTACAAATAATGATTATTTAAATTATTATTTAAAATATCACTCAAAACCCGATTGCAGCCGTTCTATACGGAAATATGACAAGATTGAAATGTGTACTTATAGGTTAAACCATGGAGCTTATACACAAGGTATAAAATTCTTCATACATTAGGGTTAATAATGTTTGTAATTAAAAGACAAAAAAATAAAATTTGTAAAAGATAAAAACTTTTTTTGAGGGAATCAATAACCGGTTCAACTTTGCTTATAAGGAACAGAGTTCATATTTATCTTACATTGTTGACTTCATTCATTGCTCATTTATTTTTTTGACGATAGGGTTTTACGTAAGTGCGAGCAAGACCACCTATGACGATTTCAATGAGTAATGAATGAAGAAAAATTGTCAGAACCGATACCCAATAGTAAAAAATGTGCACCGGGTTTTGGTATAAAATAATCATTCGATGAAATACCATCGGGGCCGATACATTAATGACCAAAATTGTATCTAAAACGTACAATTTTGATCGTTTATTGGAGTTTACGACGAAACGGAATGAAAAAGCCAGGCTTAGGTGTATACGAAATATTTGTACCATTTAAATGTAACAACTGAAAAGTTTTAAACGTTAAAATTAGCGGGATAAACACAATATAATAAACAAAATAACAAAGTTTTAATTTAACGCTAAAAAGGCGGCATGACCGTGAACTTATTGCCAAAAAATCTCAAGCAGTATCTATATAGTTGTCTTTGTCTCTGAGCTTTAATAAATCCGTCAACGAATAAGGCGAAAAATGTTATGTCATACCCGTATAAATAAGTACGTGCGGTTTCGACTACAGACGTCGCTACTTGGTTAGTAGCCCTGTTTTTGATCTGGCAGCATTGGCATTTTGGAGTGTTATCACAGAGCTTTATTTTTTGTATCTGCGATTTCCCTGTAATCAAAAACAAACTCAGTTGCCTTTAATTATAAACTTAGTTTTTATTTCTCACAGACGCTGGTACGTCCCTTTCTTACTGCCGCTGTGAATCGATAACATTATAAATATGAACAGAGGGGAAACGCTCTATAAGTATACATAAAAAAATAGAGAAGCTGTTCTTCAACATACCGCCCGGCGCTGCTGTAAGGTGGTCAAATACTCCTGGTGCCAACGCTTTTAGACGCCTGGAAGAAGGGATTGACAATGCTGCCAGTAATCCAATCCATTCGTTAGCACTAATCCAAGGTCACCTTCCGGTACCAAAGTATACGGCCGACCAATTACTAGTTGCGCAGGAGATAGATATCCAATATCGGTGTCTGACCTTGAGTTAAGTGGTCTAGAGTTGACTACGTCTTTCACCTGTGCCAGCAAAGTATGCATCAATGGTATCATTGTGCAGCTGTGATCGAAGAAGTTTTTGCATCTCATTGAGTTGACGCTTAGCCCCCAAAAAGTTTAGACCGTTGTCGCTAAACATTTGCGTACATTCTCCGCGCCGGGAAATAAAACGGCGTAGGGCTGCCAAATGAATTTAGTTTTGGTGATAAAAGTGGAGTTTATCTGAAGGTTCTGTTAGGTCAGGTTTAAAAGTTGCAAACAATTTTTTCACACAAACCGTGATAATTGGTTCACTGAACAAAAATTTCAGTGTTTAAAAAAATAAATTAATAATAGTAGATAAAATAATTAAAATAAATATATTTAATAAAACAAAAATAACAAATAAAATAAATGTAATAAATAAAATAAATATAATAAATATACTAAATATAATAAATATTATAAATATAATAAATATAATAAATATATTAAATATAATAAATACAATAAATATAATAAATATAATAACTATTTGAGGGGAGTAACCGTCTCCGTGCAGGAAAATAATGACGATGGCACACGATAATGATATGATTACTTGAGAGTTTATTAGCGACTGACCCGGATCTGAAGATTTGTCCCTGTTACAATACGAGTCTTATTGTAGAGTTACGAGCATACATTGCTTCGGATGATTAACATTTTTAACATTCCTCCTCAATGCAATATTGCTAGTACAGATTCAACCATTTTACAAATTAATGGTGTTTCTTATTTGCCAAATTCTTAGTCAAAACATCTGCAATCATGCCTCATTGCCTCATATTTCAAAACAATCTGACCTTCACTTAATATCTGAAGTACAAAGTGGTATCCTATATCTACATGCTTCGTCTTTGCATGATGCACCGGATTTTTTGCTAGCTGATGAGCGCTGAAGTTATCTCCATACACGACCGTTGGAATATTCGGATCGCCACAGCCAAGTTAGACAATAAGCCGTCTCATAGCAACTGCCTCTTTATACGCCGTCGACAAAGCCATATACTCAGCTTCGGTGCTGCTGAGAGCCACGCTGTGCTGCTTCGCCGATTTCCATGAGATCGGACCGCCGGCTAGGAAGAAAACGTATCCTGTGAACGATTTTCGATCAATCCTGTCACCGCCCCAATCGGCGTCGACATAGCCAACGAACGCTTGTTCTGTATTGTTATAGTGCAACTTGTAGTTCATCGTAGCCGCTACGTACCGCATGACATGCTTGACAGCCGCTAAGTGTTCGCTGTGTGGATCCTTGTTTCGCTGAGCTTGTTTTGAAACGGAATGGCCAGTGCCAACCACATCAGCTCACCAACTGCCGATTGATACGCCGTTTCGTCTACTTTAGCACATTTTTCATCACACGCAACCTGGTATCCTGCGTGCAAAGGAGTAGATGCAGGTCTGCAGCACTGTAGATCATGTCCACGCAACAAATCCCGAATGAATTGCGGCTGCACAAGAGTGATCTCTCCCAGTTCGCCCTCTCGTTCCACCTCCATGCAGAGGAACAGTCGTATATCGCCCTTGTCAACACATTCGAAAGCCGTCGAAATCGATGTCTTGATATCAACCAAGTCTGATTTTCTTTTGCACGCTATAATGATATCATCAACGTAAACCCGGATTAAAGCAATATTACCCTCGCCAACTCGCTCATTTTCCAATGGGAGGAAACCAATGTTTTTCAGAACGCTATCCAGTTTAACGTGCCATTGCCTTCCAGCCTGTTTTAGGCCGTATATACTATATAGCCTTTTTTAGCAAGAGCACCTTTCCCGTCTTGCTGCCGTATTCATAATCTTCGGGTTGTTGCATGAACACTGTAGCATCCAGGTTGCTGTTTAGGTACGCCGTGCATAGATCAATCTGGTGTACGTAGGGTTCCATTTCAGCTGCCGTGGCCAAAATCAACCGCATGCTTTCCAATCTGCAAACTGGCGAAAATGTCTCGCAAAAGTTTACACCATATCGCTGAGAACATCCTTACATCCGTAATCAAAGCGTCATATTTAGAACGCATTGCTTCGAGCCACTGGGTCGCAAGTGCTCCGCTAACCGCTTCCTTGTAAGTTGATGGTGTATGTCCATCACTTGCAACCAGATTTCCAAGTACATTATACTGTTTCTTTGGGCGACTCTTTGATACCGTGTTCATCATTCATGTCCTCAGCCAGCTCTTGTTGGATATCTCCGCCAGAAGTGTTTGGTATTTCCGCGTCCCGATGCCAATCAAACGAAATCGTCTCATCTCCAGTCTGCTGCTCTCCACTGTAACTTTCATCAAAAAGAACGTCTCTGTTCTCGACCACTTGCCGCTTTTTAGGGTCATATAGCCTGTCCGCCTTGGCTGTCCTCAAATACCCGACCATGCTGTCCTCCGTGCCTTAGGTTGGAACTTCCTTCTCTGCACACCTTTGTCTAACGCCACTGCAATGGAACCAAAAACTTTGAGATGACTGACAGATGGATTCTTACCAGACTACGCTTCCATGGGCGTCATGTTAGTCAGTGCACTCGTAGGTGACCGATTGCGTAAGTATACCGCTGTGTATAATGCCTCTGCCCACAGTGCCTCGCATAATCCAGACTGCACTAGTAAGCATCGCGACATTTCCACCAACGTCCGGTTTAAGCAACTTCGTTTTGCTGCGGAGTATAGGGGACTGTAAGCTGCCGTACTATCCCATTTAATCTCAGGAAATTATCAAACGCCCTAATCACGTACTCATTAGTTTTTTTCCTGTTTGTCGCTCAACGAATTTGTTAAATACTTCGTCTTCAAGAAATATATTAACACACGCTTCGACTTGTCGTCAACGAATGTAAGGATACATCTCCACACATACAGAACATTTCTCAACCTTAGTTCACACTCTCCAATTTAAAAGTTCACTTCGCCTTTTCTTTCCGCTCTTAACAGACCATCATCAGCGAGTCCAATCATTTCGGTGTGGCCTTCAAACTTCGTAAAAAACAACCAAGTCTCTTGATCAAGACAACCGCTGTTCAGTGCGCCTAAGAGAGAACAGTTCATAGATTTAGTTCGCCCATTACTCTCCACTGCTAGTCGAGTACATGTACAGTTTCTCTGTATGTGACCGCGTTTGCCACTTTGTATCACCTTACCGTTGGTTTGCTTTTTCTCGGTCGTTGCCTAGCGACCAACGCTTGCTCACTTGTTCCGATCTCACTGTCTCTTCTTTCGCCTTATTCCTTTAAATTTATGCACAGATTTTTAAACAACGGTAAGTCGTCACGCGTTTCTATGGCAACAACAAAACTTTCATAGACTTTTGGGAGACTGGAAAGTAAAATAATTGCTCTCAGCTCCTCATTTAGATCGATATTCACACTTAAACTAAGATTTCGACAAACCCACTTACCCACTAGCCAGTCATTGTCTGTCCATCAGCCATTTTGAGATTTAAGAGCTTCTTGTAAAGCGTTACGTTGCGGACGGGACCGCTTAGCTGATGCACTTCTCTTAGTCTTGACCAGGCCTCAGCGACATGTGAACAATGCTTAACATACCCCAACTGTGAGGGCTTTACACTTAATA